>NC_069507.1:265753563-265848563 GCF_027579735.1 Bombina bombina | reverse complement strand
GGCATGCACAAAGACAGACACACATACAGGGGTGGTGTATTAGCAGTTAGGGGATTATGTAGTGTAGGGGTAGTTTGGGATGGGGTATTAGTGGTTAGGGGGTTAAGTAGTGTAGGGGTAGTTTGGGGAGGGGTATTGGCGGTGAGGGGGTAAAGTAGTGTAGAGGTTGTTTGCAGTGGGGTATTAGTGGTTAGGGGGTTAAATAGTGTAGGTGTAGTTTGGGGTGGGGTATTAGCGGTTGGGGGGTTAAGTAGAGATGAGGTAGTTTGTGATGGGGTATTAGCGGTTAGGGTTTTAAGTAGTGTAGTTTGGGGTGGGGTATTAGCAGTTGGGTGGTTAAGTAGAGATGAGGTAGTTTGGGGTGGGGTATTTGCAGTTGGGGGGTTAAGTAGTGTAGGGGTAGTTGTGGGTGGGGTATTGGCGGTTAGGGGGTTAAGCAGTGTAGGGGTAGTTTGCGGTGGTTTATTGGTGTTTAGTGGTTAAGTAGTATAGGGGTAGTTTGAGTTGGGGTATTGGTGTTTAGGGGATTAAATAGTGTAGGGATAGTTTACTGTGGGGTATTGGTGCTTAGTGGGTTAAGTAGAGTAGGGAGTTTATTGCGGTAGGGGGGTTATGTCAGTTTAGGGGTTAATGGTTATGTTTGTTAGATTTGGTGATATAGTTTAAAGAGATCCTTTACTTTACATCGTCAATATAGATGGTGATGCTCCTTGGAACATAACTCCAGCATCACCACCCATTAAGATATATAGTAAAATGCCTCTTGCTGCCTTTAAACACTGATGTCAGCAGCTTGGAATATTTTGCCGGCTAGCTCCATCATGGAGGATCCCTTTTGAATTTATCGCCACATCATAGCAATTTCGACTATCATGGCGAATAAGTGAATCATGCAAGACGAGAGTCATAAGACACAATATTTATAACAATTCCAGGGCTAAAGCAGAACTCTGCACATTATATTCCGCTGGATGTATAAAGTAATAACTTTCAGTACAGTAAGACCTGATTTTTTTTTTTTTCACATTTTACACCCATGGGAGTATGAAGATGGCAAACTTGTAACCAGCTACATTGGGTGTCCTTTGGTTTCCTGGCCATGCTGGAACTCCCTTAACAGTCTCCAGTGAGAGTATCAATATGCCTGCACACCTGTGGTTACAGTGTTTACTCTGACCCTTGCTGGTTACATTGAGGTGTTTAGCAGGATGGTAACTTTCAGCATTTCACTGAGCAATATATGTGTAGTGACACGTTTTGTGTCATTATCTAAAGGGTTACACAAGAGACAATAGTCACATGTAGATTATCAGACCTGTGAATTATATACATCACTAATTTGGTATGATAAACATGGTATGAGGTCATTAATCCACCAGTGATGCTATTAGTGTGGTGTGCAACATATTATTACACTGTGATCATAATAGAGGTGTGTGTTTTGGGATATTGAGATATAAATCAATACATTCTGTAATGAAATGTGGTTATGAGAATATTGTTTGTTTATATGCTATTTTAACCCCTTGTACATTCACAACTTACATATGAATAATGATGGAACTATAGGTTTGTGTTCTGAATTGGTATGAAGTTTAGTTCAGGGCTGTGAATATGATTGCAGGGATAAAAAGGAGAGCAGTATTTTTGGGGTGTGAAAGCTATTTTCTTCTCATAGACCTCCCCCACTCAGGCAGCAGCTTCACTGGAGCTCCACAAGTAGTGGTGTACCATTGATAATTTGTTTTTAAAACCTTTACAAAGTGCAAATGATTCAGGTGTGTTATCTAAGTGCTTTTGGCACGTTTATTAGTTTCCTGAATCTGGGTCTGAGAAATCTGGTCACACTACCATATTGCTGTGCTTGGAGGAAACTGGTGGGTTAGTTTACTATGCCACCAACAGCGATTTGTCACAAAAAAAAGGCAGTTTTGCTCTATGTTCCTGGGCGAGGCCCCATCATGAGTGAGGCCTTCAGCGATCACCTATTTGGCCTAATGGTAGAGCCACCACTGCTAACAAGCTTGTCAACCCAGGTACAGCCCTGCCAGCCTTAGGTATTGACTACAAGTCATCTCTGAGCTGCTCATAAAGGGCAGGGAGACTTCAAATGGTCAACTGATACCTTCAATTTTCATATCCCTCAGGCCTTAAAGCAGAACCATCTGACATATGTCAGGAAGCTGTGTTCCTACCCCCATCTGTCTGGCTCTCACCCAGCATGGATCTTCCTTTCACTTTCATCCAACACTCTCTCCCCAACCCTGACACTAAAGTGGTTTTATCTGACATACATTTACTTCTTGTGATTTGTATAATCTAGATCTATAAATAAATTGGGTGCTCAAAATTATTAGGAACACACAATTTTTTTTTTTTTTTTTAGAAAATGATCCATAATTTGGACACACTCCCCCTAAAAAGTTTGCCATCCCTGTTGTAGCATATGTGGGAGCAATCCCTTTACTACCTGAACAATATGATATTGCCAAGCCTGGAAGGTTTCTATATTTCTTATCAGAAATAGTTTGAGTAAACAGCGCCTCCTGCTGCTGATAGGCTGCCACAGCATACGTCTGATTAATAAATATGCATCCATACAAGTGGTTACTACATTAAAGGGACATGAAACCCAAATTGTTTTTTTCATGATTCAGATAGAGAATATAATTTTAAACAACTTTCTAATTTACTTCTATTATCTAATTTGTTTCATTCTCTTGGTATCATTTGTTGAAGGAGCAGCAATGCACTACTGGTTTCTTACTGAACACATGGGTGAGCCAGTCACAATCGATTATTTATTTATATATATATATATATATATATATATATATATATTATACAGCCACCAATCAACAGCTAGAACCTAGGTTCTCTGCTGCTCCTGAGCTTTCCTAAATAAACCTTTCAGCAAAGGATAACAAGAGAAGGAAGCAAATTAAATAATAGAAGTAAATTGGAAAGTTGTTTAAAACTGTATTCTCTGTCTGAATCATTAAATAAAAATGTTGGGTTTCATGTCCCTTTAATTACAGAATCTACAAAAGCCTTACATTTTCTGTTATTGCAACTACAGATGGTTGGAGAAGATATTTTGGATAACTCACATTAGTCACCTGCAACAATACAAATATTAACCCCTTAGTTTACTTCCTAGTTAATTAACCTTAAAGGCACATGAAACCCAACATTTTTCTTTCATGATTTAGGTAGCACATACGATTTGAAACCACTTTCCCGTTTACTTCTATTATCTTATTTCCTTCATTTTCTTTGTATCATTTGTTGAAGGTGCAGCAATGCACTACTGGTTTTTAACTGAATACATGGGTGAGCCAATGACAATTGATATAAATAACATAATTTATGTAAGAACTTACCTGATAAATTCATTTCTTTCATATTAGCAAGAGTCCATGAGCTAGTGATGTATGGGATATACATTCCTACCAGGAGGGGCAAAGTTTCCCAAACCTTAAAATGCCTATAAATACACCCCTCACCACACCCACAATTCAGTTTAACGAATAGCCAAGAAGTGGGGTGATAAGAAAAAAGTGCGAAAGCATATAAAATAAGGAATTGGAATAATTGTGCTTTATACAAAAAAATCATAACCACCACACAAAAAAGGGCGGGCCTCATGGACTCTTGCTAATATGAAAGAAATGAATTTATCAGGTAAGTTCTTACATAAATTATGTTTTCTTTCATGTAATTAGCAAGAGTCCATGAGCTAGTGACGTATGGGATAATGACTACCCAAGATGTGGATCTTTCCACACAAGAGTCACTAGAGAGGGAGGGATAAAATAAAGACAGCCAATTCCTGCTGAAAATAATCCACACCCAAAATAAAGTTTAATGAAAAACATAAGCAGAAGATTCAAACTGAAACCGCTGCCTGAAGTACTTTTCTACCAAAAACTGCTTCAGAAGAAGAAAATACATCAAAATGGTAGAATTTGGTAAAAGTATGCAAAGAGGACCAAGTTGCCGCTTTGCAAACCATGATCAACCGAAGCTTCATTCCTAAACGCCCAGGAAGTAGAACTGACCTAGTAGAATGAGCTGTAATCCTCTGAGGCGGAGTTTTACCCGACTCAACATAGGCAAGATGAATTAAAGATTTCAACCAAGATGCCAAAGAAATGGCAGAAGTTTTCTGTCCTTTCTAGAACCGGAAAAAATAAACTAGAAGTCTTTCGAAAAGACTTAGTAGCTTCAACATAATATTTCAAAGCTCTAACAACATCCAAAGAATGCAACGATTTCTCCTTAGAATTCTTAGGATTAGGACATAAGGAAGGAACCACAATGTCTCTACCAATGTAGATGGAATTCACAACTTAGGAAAAAATTCAGAAGAAGTTCGCAACACCGCCTTATCCTGATGAAAAATCAGAAAAGGAGACTCACAAGAAAAAGCAGATAATTCAGAAACTCTTCTGGCAGAAGAGATGGCCAAAAGGAACAAAACTTTCCAAGAAAGTAATTTAATGACCAATGAATGCATAGGTTCAAATGGAGGAGCTTAAAGAGCCCCCAAAACCAAAATCAAACTCCAAAGAGGAGAAATTGACTTAATGACAGGCTTTATACGAACCAAAGCTTGTACAAAACAATGAATATCAGGAAGAAAAGCAATCTTTCTGTGAAAAAGAACAGAAGGAGCAGAGATTTGTCCTTTCAAGGAACTTGCGGACAAACCCTTATCTAAATCATCCTGAAGAAACTGTAATATTCTCGGTATTCTAAAAGAATGCCAAGAAAAATGATGAGAAAAACACCAAGAAATATAAGTCTTCCAGACTCTATAATATATCTCTCTGGATACAGATATACGAGCCTGAAACATAGTATTAATCACAGAGTCAGAGGAACCTCTTGACCAAGAATCAAGCGTTCAATCTCCATACCTTAAAATATAAGGATTTCAGATCCTGATGGAAAAAAGGACCTTGAGACGGAAGGTCTGGTCTTCAACGGAAGAGTCCACGGTTGGCAAGAGGCCATCCGGACAAGATCCGCATACCAAAACCTGTGAGGCCATGCCTGAGCTACCAGCAGAACAAACGAGCATTCCTGCAGAATCTTGGAGATTACTCTTGGAAGAAGAACTAGAGGCGGAAAGATATAGGCAGGATGATACTTCCAAGGAAGTGATAATGCATCCACTGCCTCCGCCTGAGGATCCCGGGATCTGGACAGATACCTGGGAAGTTTCTTGTTTAGATGAAAAGCCATCAGATCTATTTCTGGAAGTTCCCACATTTGAAAAATCTGAAGAAATACCTCTGGGTGAAGAGACCATTCGCCCGGATGCAACGTTTGGCGACTGAGATAATCCGCTTTCCAATTGTCCATACCTGGGATATGAACCGCAGAGATTAGACAGAAGCTGGATTCCGCCCAAACCAAAATTCGAGATACTTCTTTCATAGCCAGAGGACTGTGAGTCCCTCCTTGATGATTGATGTATGCCACAGTTGTGACATTGTCTATCTGAAAACAAATGAACAACTCTCTCTTCAGAAGAGGCCAAAACTGAAGAGCTCTGAAAATTGCACGGAGTTCCAAAATATTGAACGGTAATCTCACCTCCTGAGATTCCCAAACCCCTTGTGCCGTCAGATACTCCCACACAGCTCCTCAACCTGTAAGACTTGCATCTGTTGAGATTATAGTCCAGGTCGGAAGAACAAGAAGCCCCCTATACTAAACGATGGTGATCTGTCCACCATGTCAGAGAGTGTCGTAAAATCGGTTTAAAGATATTAATTGAGATATCTTTGAGTAATCCCTGCACCATTGGTTCAGCATACAGAGCTGAAGAGGTCGCATGTGAAAACGAGCAAAGGAGATCGCATCTGATGCGGTAGTCCTAAGACCCAACATTTCCATGCAGAAGGCTACCAAAGGGAATGATTGAGACTGAAGGTTTTGACAAGCTGATATCAATGTTAAACTTCTCTTGTCTGACAAGGACAGAGTCATAGACACTGAATCTATCTAGAAACCTAAAAAGGTTACCCTTGTCTGAGGAATCAATGAATTGATTGGTAAATTGAACCTCCAACCATGAACTTGCAGAAACAACACAAGTCGATTCGTATGAGATTCTTCGAAAATGAGAAGACTGAGCAAGTACCAAGATATCGTCCAAATAAGGAAATACCAAAACCCTGTTCTCTGATTGCAGAAGAAGGGCACCGAGAACTTTTGAAAAAAATTCTTGGAACTGAGGCTAGGCCAAACGGTAGAGCCAAAAAAACTGGTATTGCTTGTCTAAAAAGAGAATCTCAGACACTAAAAGTGATCTGGATGAATCGGAATATGCAGATACACATCCTGTAAATCTATTGTAGACATATAATGCCCTTGCTAAACAAAAGGCAGGACAGTCCTACAGAAACTGAATGTTGGTATCCTTACATAACGATTCAATATTGATAGATCCAGAACTGATCTGAAGGAATTGACCTTCTTTGGTACAATGAAGAGATAAAATAAAACCCCAGCCCCTGTTCCAGAACTGGAACTGGCATAATTACTCCAGCCAACTCTAGATCTGAAACACATTTCAGAAATGCTGAGCCTTGCTGTGTTAACTGGGACACAGGAAAGAAAAAAAAATCTCTTAGCAGGAGGCCTTAACTAAAGCCAATTCTGTACCTTTCTGAAACAATGTTCTGAAACCAGAAATTGAGAACGGAATTGATCAAAATATCTTTGAAGAAAACGTAATCTGCCCCATACCAGCTGAGCTGGAATCAGATCCGCACCTTCATGGGTACTTAGGAGCTAGCTATAGATTTTCTATAAGGCTTGGATATATTCCAAACTGGAAATAGTTTCCAAACTGATACCGCTCCTGAGGATGAAGGATCAGGCTTTTGTTCCTTATTGTGAGAAAAGGAACGAAAATGATTATTAGACCTAAATTTACCTTAGATTTTTTATCCTTTGGTAAAAAAGTTCCCTTCCTTCCAGAAACAGTTGAAATAATAATTTATTACCCTGGAAAGAAAAGGAAAGCAAAGTTGACTTAGAAGACATATCAGCAATCCAAGTTTAATCCATAAAGCTTTTCTAGCTAAAATAGCTAGAGACATATATCTGACATCAACTCTAATGATATCAAAAGATGGTATCACCCATAAAATTAATAGCATGGTATAGAATAATAATAATGCTATAAAATTATAATCTGTTACTTGTTGCGCTAAAGCTTCTAACCAAAAAGTTGAGGCTGCAGCAACATCCGCTAAAAATATAGCAGGTCTAAGAAGATTACCTGAACATAAGTAAGCTTTTCTTAGAAAGGATTCAAATTTCCTATCTAAAGGATCCTTAAATGAATTACTATCTGCCGTAGGAATAGTAGCACATTTAGCAGGAGTAGAGACAGCCCCATAACCTTAGGGATTTTGTCCCAAAAAAACTCTAATCTGTCAGATGGCACAGGATATAATTGCTTAAACGTTTAGAAGGAGTAAAAGAATTACCCAAATTATTCCATTCCCTGGAAATTACTTCATAAATAGCATCAGGGAGATTAAACACTTCTGGAATAACTACAGGAGATTTAAAAACCTTATTTAAACGTTTAGATTTTAGTATCAAGAGGACCAGAATCCTCTATTTCTAATGCAATTAAAACTTCTTTAAATAAAGAACGAATAAATTCCATCTTGAACAAATACAGAGATTTATCAGCATCAACCTCTGAGACAGAAACCTCTGAACCAGAAGAACCATTATCAGTATCAGAATGATGATGTTCATTTAAAAATTCATCTGAAAAAAGAGAAGTTTTAAAAGACTTTTATATAAACTAGAAGGGGAAATAACAGACATAGCCTTCTTAATGGATTTAAAAAATAAAATCTCTTATGTTTATCAGGAACACTCTGAAAAATTAGATGTTGACGGAACAGCAACATGTAATGTAACAGTACTAAAGGAAATTTTATCTGCATTAATAAGTTTGTCATGACATGTAATACAAACAACAGCTGGAAAAACAGATACCAAAAATTATAGCAGATACACTTAGCTTGGTAGCTCCAGCAGTAGACAGCGATTTTCCTGTAGTATCTTCTGACTCAGATGCAACGTGAGACATCTTGCAATATGTAAGAGAAAAAACAACATATAAAGCAAAATTGATCAAATTCCTTAAATGACAGTTTCAGGAATGGGAAAAAAATGCCAAAGAACAAGCTTCTAGCAACCAGAAGCAATGAAAAAAATAAGACTTAAATAATGTGGAGACAAAAACGACGCCCTTATTTTTTAGCGCCAAATAAGACGCCCACATTATTTGGCGCCTAAATGCTTTTGGCGCCAAAAATGACGCCACATCCGGAACGCCGACATTTTTGGCGCAAAATAACGTCAAAAAAATGACGCAACTTCCGGCGACACGTATGACGCCGGAAACGGAAAATAATTTTTGCGCCAAAAAAGTCTGCGCAAAGAATGACGCAATAAAATGAAGCATTTTCAGCCCCCGCGAGCCTAACAGCCCACAGGGAAAAAAGAGTCAAATTTTTGAATGGTAAGAAAAAATAAATAATTACAAATGCATTATCCCAAATATGAAACTGACTGTCTGAAAAATAAGGAATGTTGAACATTCTGAGTCAAGGCAAATAAATGTTTGAATACATATATTTAGAACTTTATAAACAAAGTGCCCAACCATAGCTTAGAGTGTCACAGAAAATAATATATACTTACCCCAGGACACTCATCTACATGTAGTAGAAAGCCAAACCAGTACTGAAACGAGAATCAGTAGAGGTAATGGTATATAAGAGTATATCGTCGATCTGAAAAGGGAGGTAAGAGATGAATCTCTACGACCGATAACAGAGAACCTATGAAATAGACCCCGTAGAAGGAGATCACTGCATTCAAATAGGCAATACTCTCCTCACATCCCTCTGACATTCACTGCACGCTGAGAGGAAAACCGGGCTCCAACTTGCTGCGGAGCGCATATCAACGTAGAATCTAGCACAAACTTACTTCACCACCTCCATCGGAGGCAAAGTTTGTAAAACTGAATTGTGGGTGTGGTGAGGGGTGTATTTATAGGCATTTTAAGGTTTGGGAAACTTTGCCCCTCCTGGTAGGAATGTATATCCCATACGTCACTAGCTCATGGACTCTTGCTAATTACATGAAAGAAATATATGCAGCACCCAATCAGCAGCTAGAACCTAGGTTATTTGCTACTCCTGAGCTTTCCTGAATAAACCTCTCAGCAATGGATAACAAGAGAAGTAAGCAAATTAAATAATAGAATTGGAAAGTTGTTTAAAACTGTATGCTCTGTCTAATTATGACTTTTCTGTCCCTTTAACTAAATCAGTAATAGCCAAGAGTAATGACATACATGCTTCTCTGTATAATGATTTTAGTGTGTGTGTGTGTGTGTGTGTGTGTGTATATATATATATATATATATATATATATATACATGCGCACACACACCAATGATGAGTATTTGTATGCTATCAGTGAGCACTCTGATACTGAGTATTTGTACGCTATCAGTGAGCACTCTGATACTGAGTATTTGTACGCTATCAGTGAGCACTCTGATACTAAGTATTTGTACGCTATCAGTGAGCACTCTGATACTAAGTATTTGTACGCTATCAGTGAGCACTCTGATACTAAGTATTTGTACGCTATCAGTGAGCACTCTGATACTAAGTATTTGTACGCTATCAGTGAGTACTCTGATACTAAGTATTTGTACGCTATCAGTGAGCACTCTGATACTAAGTATTTGTACGCTATCAGTGAGCACTCTGATACTAAGGCCTAGATTTGGAGTTTGGCGGTAGAAGGGCTGTTAACGCTCCGCGGGTTTTTTTCTGGCCGCACCATAAATTTAACTCTGGTATCGAGAGTTCAAACAAATGCTGCGTTAGGCTCCAAAAAAGGAGCGTAGAGCATTTTTACCGCAAATGCAACTCTCGATACCAGAGTTGCTTACGGACGCGGCCAGCCTCAAAAACGTGCTCGTGCACGATTCTCCCATAGGAAACAATGGGGCTGTTTGAGCTGAAAAAAAACCTAACACCTGCAAAAAAGCAGCGTTCAGCTCCTAACGCAGCCCCATTGTTTCCTATGGGGAAACACTTCCTACGTCTGCACCTAACACTCTAACATGTACCCCGAGTCTAAACACCCCTAACCTTACACTTATTAACCCCTAATATGCCGCTCCCGCTATCGCTGACCCCTGCATATTATTATTAACCCCTAATCTGCCGCTCCGTAAACCGACGCTACTTACATTATCCCTATGTACCCCTAATCTGCTGCCCCTAACACCGCCGACCCCTAGATTATATTTATTAACCCCTAATCTGCCCCCCACAACGTCGCCGACACCTGCCTACACTTATTAACCCCTAATCTGCCGAGCGGACCTGAGCGCTACTATAATAAAGTTATTAACCCCTAATCCGCCTCACTAACCCTATCATAAATAGTATTAACCCCTAATCTGCCCTCCCTAACATCGCCGACACCTAACTTCAATTATTAACCCCTAATCTGCCGACCGGAGCTCACCGCTATTCTAATAAATGGATTAACCCCTAAAGCTAAGTCTAACCCTAACACTAACACCCCCCTAACTTAAATATAATTTACATCTAACGAAATAAATTAACTCTTATTAAATAAATGATTCCTATTTAAAGCTAAATACTTACCTGTAAAATAAATCCTAATATAGCTACAATATAAATTATAATTATATTATAGCTATTTTAGGATTAATATTTATTTTACAGGCAACTTTGTAATTATTTTAACCAGGTACAATAGCTATTAAATAGTTAAGAACTATTTAATAGTTACCTAGTTAAAATAATAACAAATTTACCTGTAAAATAAATCCTAACCTAAGATATAATTAAACCTAACACTACCCTATCAATAAATTAATTAAACACAATTCCTACAAATAAATACAATTAAATAAACTAGCTAAAGTACAAAAAATAAAAAAGAACTAAGTTACAAAAAATAAAAAAATATTTACAAACATAAGAAAAATATTACAACAATTTTAAACTAATTACACCTACTCTAAGCCCCCTAATAAAATAACAAAGACCCCCAAAATAAAAAATTCCCTACCCTATTCTAAATTAAAAAAGTTCAAAGCTCTTTTACCTTACCAGCCCTGAACAGGGCCCTTTGCGGGGCATGCCCCAAGAATTTCAGCTCTTTTGCCTGTAAAAGAATAAATACAATACCCCCCCCCCACAACATTACAACCCACCACCCACATACCCCTAATCTAACCCAAACCCCCCTTAAATAAACCTAACACTAAGCCCCTGAAGATCTTCCTACCTTGTCTTCACCATCCAGGTTCACCGATCCGTCCTGAAGAGCTCCTCCGATGTCCTGATCCAAGCCCAAGCGGGGGGCTGAAGAGGTCCATGATCCGGTCAAAGTCTTCATCCAAGCGGGGCAGAAGAGGATCTTCCATCCGATTGAAGTCATCATCCAGGCGGCATCTTCTATGGTCTTCCATCCGGAGCGAAGCGGCAGGATCCTGAAGACCTCCAGCGCGGAACATCCATCCGGACCGACGACTGAACGACGAATGACTGTTCCTTTAAGGGACGTCATCCAAGATGGCGTCCCTCGAATTCCGATTGGCTGATAGGATTCTATCAGCCAATCGGAATTAAGGTAGGAATTTTCTGATTGGCTGATGGAATCAGCCAATCAGAATCAAGTTCAATCCGATTGGCTGATCCAATCAGCCAATCAGATTGAGCTCACATTCTATTGGCTGTTCCGATCAGCCAATAGAATGCGAGCTCAATCTGATTGGCTGATTGGATCAGCCAATCGGATTGAACTAGATTCTGATTGGCTGATTCCATCAGCCAATCAGAAAATTCCTACCTTAATTCCGATTGGCTGATAGAATCCTATCAGCCAATCGGAATTCGAGGGACGCCATCTTGGATGACGTCCCTTAAAGGAACAGTCATTCGTCGTTCAGTCGTCGGTCCGGATGGATGTTCCGCGCTGGAGGTCTTCAGGATCCTGCCGCTTCGCTCCGGATGGAAGACCATAGAAGATGCCGCCTGGATGATGACTTCAATCGGATGGAAGATCCTCTTCTGCCCCGCTTGGATGAAGACTTTGACCGGATCATGGACCTCTTCAGCCCCCCGCTTGGGCTTGGATCAGGACATCGGAGGAGCTCTTCAGGACGGATCGGTGAACCTGGATGGTGAAGACAAGGTAGGAAGATCTTCAGGGGCTTAGTGTTAGGTTTATTTAAGGGGGGTTTGGGTTAGATTAGGGGTATGTGGGTGGTGGGTTGTAATGTTGGGGGGGGGGGTATTGTATTTATTCTTTTACAGGCAAAAGAGCTGAAATTCTTGGGGCATGCCCCGCAAAGGGCCCTGTTCAGGGCTGGTAAGGTAAAAGAGCTTTGAACTTTTTTAATTTAGAATAGGGTAGGGAATTTTTTATTTTGGGGGTCTTTGTTATTTTATTAGGGGGCTTAGAGTAGGTGTAATTAGTTTAAAATTGTTGTAATATTTTTCTTATGTTTGTAAATATTTTTTTATTTTTTGTAACTTAGTTCTTTTTTATTTTTTGTACTTTAGCTAGTTTATTTAATTGTATTTATTTGTAGGAATTGTGTTTAATTAATTTATTGATAGTGTAGTGTTAGGTTAATTGTAGGTAGTTTATTTAATTAATTTATTGATAGGGTAGTGTTAGGTTTAATTATATCTTAGGTTAGGATTTATTTTACAGGTAAATTTGTTATTATTTTAACTAGGTAACTATTAAATAGTTCTTAACTATTTAATAGCTATTGTACCTGGTTAAAATAATTACAAAGTTGCCTGTAAAATAAATATTAATCCTAAAATAGCTATAATATAATTATAATTTATATTGTAGCTATATTAGGATTTATTTTACAGGTAAGTATTTAGCTTTAAATAGGAATCATTTATTTAATAAGAGTTAATTTATTTCGTTAGATGTAAATTATATTTAAGTTAGGGGGGTGTTAGTGTTAGGGTTAGACTTAGCTTTAGGGGTTAATCCATTTATTAGAATAGCGGTGAGCTCCGGTCGGCAGATTAGGGGTTAATAATTGAAGTTAGGTGTCGGCGATGTTAGGGAGGGCAGATTAGGGGTTAACACTATTTATGATAGGGTTAGTGAGGCGGGTTAGGGGTTAATAACTTTATTATAGTAGCGCTCAGGTCCGCTCGGCAGATTAGGGGTTAATAAGTGTAGGCAGGTGTCGGCGACGTTGAGGGGGGCAGATTAGGGGTTAATAAATATAATATAGGGGTCGGCGGTGTTAGGGGCAGCAGATTAGGGGTACATAGGGATAACGTAGGTGGCGGCGCTTTGCGGTCGGAAGATTAGGGGTTAATTATTTTAAGTAGCTGGCGGCGACGTTGTGGGGGGCAGGTTAGGGGTTAATAAATGTAATACAGGGGTCGGCGGGGTTAGGGGCAGCAGATTAGGGGTACATAAGTATAACGTAGGTGGCGGTCGGCAGATTAGGGGTTAAAAAATTTAATCGAGTGTCGGCGATGTGGGGGGACCTCGGTTTAGGGGTACATAGGTAGTTTATGGGTGTTAGTGTACTTTAGGGTACAGTAGTTAAGAGCTTTATGAACCGGCGTTAGCCCAGAAAGCTCTTAACTCCTGCTATTTTCAGGCGGCTGGAGTTTTGTCGTTAGAGCTCTAACGCTCACTTCAGAAACGACTCTAAATACCGGCGTTAGGAAGATCCCATTGAAAAGATAGGATACGCAATAGACGTAAGGGGATCTGCGGTATGGAAAAGTCGCGGCTGAAAAGTGAGCGTTAGACCCTTTAATCACTGACTCCAAATACCAGCGGGCGGCCAAAACCAGCGTTAGGAGCCTCTAACGCTGGTTTTCACGGCTAACGCCAAACTCCAAATCTAGGCCTTAGTGTTTGTACGCTATCAATGAGCACTCTGATACTAAGTATTTGTACGCTATCAGTGAGTAATCTGATACTAAGTATTTGTACGCTATCAGTGAGCAATCCGATTGGCGGATTCAATCAACCAATTGGATTTTTCCTACCTTAATTCCGATTGGCTGATAGAATTCTATCAGCCAATTGGAATTCGAGGGACGCCATCTTGGATGACGTCATTTAAAGGAACCTTCATTTGTCGTTACAGTTGCAACGCGTTTCTCAGCCAGACTGGCTGTTTCACCAGTCTGGCTGAGAAACGCGTTGCAACTGTTTTTAAAACATTTGTTATTACCTTGTTTGGGGTGTATTGAGTACATCCTTATATTTTTTATTTTTTATTGAGGTCAAGGTTTTGGCATACATATAAAGTGTTACAAAATTGGATGGGTGCAATTCATAAAAAAGACAAAGAGAAAATATAAGACAGGATACATCATACAGATTACATATTGAAAAGGCATACGTAATAAGCAGAGTCTGTTATAACAAAGAGCTTGAAAGCGATTAGCCATCAACCGTATCTGCAATGACGCAGAGCATAATATAGGTTACCTAATAAAAGTTTACATGAAACGTTTGTTAACTATATGTTATATAACGCTGAAGAGAAACAATTGCTGCATAAAGGATAATAAAAAATAAAAAAAACACCCAAAGAGAAAAAACAAAACAAGTGCCAATAGCAATTTAAGCCTTCTAAATTGTTCCAGAGGTCTCTCTTGGGCCTCATACTGTATGGGATAATAGGATTGGCAGAGGGCTATCTGAAAAAGAGGAGACCACTTTTGGATCTCGCTATGTGGACCTCAGATTTTATTCTTTTATTGTATTGCATAACATAAAATATGGAAATTGCGTGACTAGTAATAACTGATATATTTTAAAACTTGCAATGACTGGTAACTCTTACAAAGGGCTCTGAGAATAGAGTAAAAGTGCTAGCATCTGCCTAATAGTTAAAAAATAATAAAAATAAAATAAATAAGCAGTGTGTGGAGCCAAAAAGAAGTAGATCCATCATTCTGAGAATCTTCTCATATAGTTTGAATAGGACAGGAGGTCTGGTATGAACTGTGTAAACTGAGAGAAGTTGCTTATTAAAGTTGCTCATAGAAAATGTTGGGGTTCTTTATAATATACAAGGCCAAAGGATGTTTTATCTCTTAAGGGAAATTTATAATAGATTAGGGCATAATGACTCATCTTGTGGAGGAAGGCATGATTACCAAAACCTACATTACTTGAAACTTGAAACTTTAAGCTCGGGATGGGCTAATCCAGTAATTGAAAAAAACAATGAAAGGTTTGCATTGGGTTCTAAACAATTATCTAGTAAACTATGAGACATGTATGGAAGTAATCTAGACCACCTATACCCTTAAGTAAAGCATCATATGAGAAATTAGCACATAAACAGTTGCATTTAGCATAAGAAACAGAAGAGTATAACGCTCCCCACCTCTCCCCAAGCTGGTAACATTAGTGTAGGACCTGCCAACACAATACTCGTAGATAATGGTTGGAGGGAGAAAAAAAAAGGTCACTTCTTAGCACTGAGCATAACATTAAAAAACAGCTTTTGCACTATATAGAATTAGCTAGAGTGGACAACAATTTAGAAAATTAGTCTTATGAACAAGTACTAGGGACAATATACACTTATGCTATTAAATAGAGTGAAACCAGACTCCCCAATCCCAAAAAATTGTAATCATATCCAGTCCAGAGGTTACTATAAATATGAACTGTGTTCAGCATAGCACCTTCGCAATAAAGTCCATCAGTCCATATACAGATGCCGGAATGTCACTACTGAGGTACTAGATGGCTGCCTAAATGTTCTTAACTGACATCGCACCCAGATTAGCATGACAGCTACAAACCATGCGGGAGATAGCAAAAGCAGATAACCGTCTCCTCCTTGGCTTCCAAACAAAAAGGCAAACATACCTCCAGGGTCCCATGCAAAAAGCGGCAATGTCTTGCAGTGACATAGATGGGGTCCCCGCATAGCTGACAGTGAGAATCCTTGATCCTGGAGGAGCGCACACAGCCCCTGCACATCAAGAAAGGAACAGTCTTTAGGCAGCTGCAGATGTTTAGGCTCACGGACCTGTGCTGGGGTCAATGTCATGCAGAGGCTTAGATGCGGTCCCCGCAAAGCTGACAATGGGTATTCTTGGCCCTGGAGAAGCACGCACAGCCCCTGCCCAGCTAGAGAGGGATATTCAATAGGTGGCTGCAGATGGTTATGCTCAAGGACGTGTGCTGGAGTCGGGTGCGTCGGTGGGTCAAATTTTATAGCCGCACTATCCTGCGGGTTTTCAGTTGAGAGCTCTGCCACAGTAATGGGACAACCCTGCAGCAGATAGGTAGGGCTCCTTAGAGAAGCCTCCATGCTCAATGTCATCCCTCCCTCCTGTAGTATTGTCGGCTCCACAGACTCGAGATCCTGATCGCTCACAAGCTCTTAATGGGTAAAGTATGTGCGCCGGGGCCACAAGACGCCATCTCCCCCCCTGAGCTTGTTAGTCTTAACTTGGGTTGACTGTGGAGCCGAGTTTACTCCGTTGCTACCAGGCGCGGGGTAAAGCTTATCTGCCAATGCGGTATGATGGTTTGCGAGCAATTTGCGCAGATCTGAAAAGAAGGTAGTTGGGATCTCCATAGTAGATGACAGTCATTAGGAGTTGAATAGGAACTTAGAGAGTAGTGTTACTCAGTCAGATGTATTATCTTGCTAGTAGAAGTAGTAGTAAATGTCTGGATTATAAGCACAAGACGTGCTTCGTAACGACAGGGCCCTAAGGCTTCCCGCCAGGGGGTATTGTGCAGGCCAAGTTCTTAAAGTGGCTCTGAGCCCTGATGCCAGCAGCGATTTCTTTCCAGAATAGGTGCATAAGTTGTGTCTTCTAGTGAAGATTTCAAAGCTGTAGTTTATGTTGTAGGCAGCCCAGTCATAATGCGTTGATTAAGGCAAAATTGTTAAAAAGCTGGAGCAGCATGCAGTTGTGCGTCTAAACATGGACGCTGCCCGGAAGTTCCCCCACATCCTTATTTTTAAATAAACTACCTTTTCTTCTGTTAAGTGTGATCAGTCCACGGGTCATCATTACTTCTGGGATATTAACTCCTCCCCAACAGGAAGTGCAAGAGGATTCACCCAGCAGAGCTGCATATAGCTCCTCCCCTCTACGTCACTCCCAGTCATTCTCTTGCACCCAACGACTAGATAGGAGGTGTGAGAGGGCTATGGTGATTATACTTAGTTTTATATCTTCAATCAAAAGTTTGTTATTTTAAAATAGCACCGGAGTGTGTTATTACCTCTCTGGCAGAGTTTGAAGAAGAATCTACCAGAGTTTTTGCTATGATTTTAGCCGGAGTAGTTGAGATCATATTGCTGTTTCTCGGCCATCTGAGGAGAGGTAATCTTCAGATCAGGGGACAGCGGGCAGATGAATCTGCATAGAGGTATGTAGCAGCTTTTATTTTCTGACAATGGAATTGATGAGAAAATCCTGCCATACCGATATAATGTCATGTATGTATACTTTACACTTCAGAGAATTACACTGTAAGAAGTACATAAAGCTGTTTAATAACTAGAAATTATGTTTAACGTTTTTGCTGGAATGTAAAATCGTTTTCATTTGCTGAGGTACTGAGTGAATAAATGTTTGGGCACCATTTTTCCACTTGGCAGTTGCTTAAATCTGTTTTTTTTTTTTTTTTTCTGTCAGTTTCTGTTCTCCCTCACTGCTGTGTGTGAGGGGGAGGGGCGGTTTTGGCGCCTTTTTTCTATGCATCAGTTATTTCAGTCAGCAGCTCATTGTATTTCCTGCATGATCCGGTTCATCTCTACAGAACTCAGGGGTCTTCAAACTTATTTTGAGGGAGGTAATTTCTCTCAGCAGAGCTGTGAGAATTATAGTTTGACTGAAATAAAAACTTTTATTCTGTAATTTGTTTCCTGCTTTCAGAAATTGTTATCTTTGTTAATGGGATTAAACCTTTGCTAAAGTTGTGTTGTTTACAAGGATTGAGGCTATAACTGTTTCAATTTATTCATTTTCAACTGTCATAGATTTTCTGTGCTTCTTAAAGGCACAGTACGTTTTTAATTGAATTGTATTCCAAGTTGCAAGTTTATTTGCTAGTGTGTTAAACATGTCTGATTCAGAGGATGATATCTGTGTCATTTGTTGCAATGCCAAAGTGGAGCCCAATAGAAATTTATGTACTAACTGTATTGATGCTATTTTAAATAAAAGTCAATCTGTACAAATTGAACAAATTTCACCAAACAACGAGGGGAGAGTTATGCCGACTAACTCGCCTCACGTGCCAGTACCTGCATCTCCCGCTCGGGAGGTGCGTGATATTGTAGCGCCGAGTACATCTGGCCGGCCATTACAAATCACATTACAGGATATGGCTTCTGTTATGACTGAAGTTTTGGCTAAATTACCAGAACTAAGGGGTAAGCGTGATCACTCTGGGGTGAGAACAGAGTGCGCTGATAATATTAGGGCCATGTCAGATACTGCGTCACAGGTTGCAGAACATGAGGACGGAGAACTTCATTCTGTGGGTGACGGTTCTGATCCAAACAGACTGGATTCAGATATTTCAAATTTTAAATTTAAACTGGAAAACCTCCGTGTATTACTAGGGGAGGTGTTAGCGGCTCTGAATGATTGTAACACAGTTGCAATACCAGAGAAAATGTGTAGGTTGGATAAATATTTTGCGGTACCGACGAGTACTGAGGTTTTTCCTATACCTAAGAGAATTACTGAAATTGTTTCTAAGGAGTGGGATAGACCCGGTGTGCCGTTCTCACCCCCTCCGATATTTAGAAAAATGTTTCCAATAGACGCCACCACACGGGACTTATGGCAAACGGTCCCTAAGGTAGAGGGAGCAGTTTCTACTTTAGCTAAGCGTACCACTATCCCGGTGGAGGATAGCTGTGCCTTTTCAGATCCAATGGATAAAAAATTAGAGGGTTACCTTAAGAAAATGTTTCTTCAACAAGGTTTTATATTGCAACCCCTTGCATGCATTGCGCCGATCACGGCTGCAGCGGCGTTCTGGATTGAGTCTCTGGAAGAGAACATTAGTTCAGCTACTCTGGACGACATTACGGACAGGCTTAGAGTCCTTAAACTGGCTAATTCATTCATTTCGGAGGCCGTAGTACATCTAACTAAACTTACGGCGAAGAATTCAGGATTCGCCATTCAGGCACGCAGGGCGCTGTGGCTAAAATCCTGGTCAGCTGATGTTACTTCTAAGTCTAAATTGCTTAATATACCTTTCAAAGGGCAGACCTTATTCGGGCCCGGGTTGAAAGAGATTATCGCTGACATTACAGGAGGTAAAGGCCATGCCCTGCCTCAGGACAAAGCCAAAACTAAGACTAGACAGTCTAATTTTCGTTCCTTTCGTAATTTCAAAGCAGGAGCAGCATCAACTTCCTCTGCACCAAAACAGGGAGGAGCTGTTGCTCGCTACAGACAAGGCTGGAAACCTAACCAGTCCTGGAACAAGGGCAAGCAGACCAGGAAACCTACTGCTGCCCCTAAAACGTCATGAATTGAGGGCCCCCGATCCGGGATCGGATCTAGTGGGGGGCAGGCTTTCTCTCTTCGCCCAGGCTTGGGCAAGAGATGTCCAGGATCCCTGGGCGCTAGAAATAATATCTCAGGGATACCTTCTGGACTTCAAATCCTCTCTTCCAAGAGAGAGATTTCATCTGTCAAGGTTGTCAACAATCCAGACAAAGAAAGAGGCGTTTCTACGCTGCGTACAAGAGCTCTTGTTAATGGGAGTAATCCACCCAGTTCCACGATCGGAACAGGGACAGGGGTTTTACTCAAATCTGTTTGTGGTTCCCAAAAAAGAGGGAACTTTCAGACCAATCCTGGACTTAAAGATCCTAAACAAATTTCTAAGAGTTCCATCGTTCAAGATGGAAACTATTCGAACAATTTTGCCCATGATCCAAGAGGGTCAGTACATGACCACAGTGGATTTAAAGGATGCTTACCTTCACATACCGATTCACAGAAATCATTACCGGTATCTAAGGTTTGCCTTTCTAGACAGGCATTACCAATTTGTAGCTCTTCCATTCGGATTGGCTACGGCTCCAAGAATCTTCACAAAGGTTCTGGGCACTCTTCTGGCGGTACTAAGACCGCGAGGAATTTCAGTAGCTCCGTACCTAGACGACATACTGATACAAGCTTCAAGCTTTCAAACTGCCAAATCTCATACAGAGTTAGTACTGGCATTTCTAAGGTCACATGGATGGAAGGTGAACGAAAAGAAAAGTTCACTCGTTCCACTCACAAGAGTTCCCTTCCTGGGGACTCTTATAGATTCTGTAAAAATGAAGATTTACCTGACAGAGGACAGGTTAACAAGACTTCAAAGTGCTTGCCGCACCCTTCATTCCATTCAACACCCGTCAGTGGCTCAATGCATGGAGGTAATTGGCTTAATGGTAGCGGCAATGGACATAGTACCCTTTGCTCGCCTACACCTCAGACCACTGCAACTGTGCATGCTAAGTCAGTGGAATGGGGATTACTCAGACTTATCCCCTTCTCTGAATCTGGATCAAGAGACCAGAAATTCTCTTCCTTGGTGGCTTTCTCGGCCACATCTGTCCAGGGGGATGCCATTCAGCAGACCAGACTGGACAATTGTAACAACAGACGCCAGCCTTCTAGGTTGGGGTGCCGTCTGGAATTCTCTGAAAGCTCAGGGACAATGGAGTCAGGAGGAGAGTCTCCTGCCAATAAACATTCTGGAATTGAGAGCAGTTCTCAATGCCCTCCTGGCTTGGCCCCAGTTGACAACGCGGGGTTTCATCAGGTTTCAGTCGGACAACATCACGACTGTAGCTTACATCAACCATCAGGGAGGGACACGAAGCTCCCTAGCTATGATGGAAGTATCAAAGATAATTCGCTGGGCAGAGTCTCACTCTTGCCACCTGTCAGCAATCCACATCCCGGGAGTGGAGAACTGGGAGGCGGATTTCTTAAGTCGTCAGACTTTTCATCCAGGGGAGTGGGAACTTCATCCGGAGGTCTTTGCCCAAATACTTCGACGTTGGGGCAAACCGGAGATAGATCTCATGGCGTCTCGACAGAACGCCAAGCTTCCTCGTTACGGGTCCAGATCCAGGGATCCAGAAGCAGTCCTGATAGATGCCCTGACAGCACCTTGGGACTTCAGGATGGCTTACGTGTTTCCACCCTTCCCGATGCTTCCTCGATTGATTGCCAGAATCAAACAAGAGAGAGCATCAGTGATTCTAATAGCACCTGCGTGGCCACGCAGGACTTGGTATGCAGATCTGGTGGACATGTCATCCTGTCCACCTTGGTCTCTACCTCTGAAACAGGACCTTCTGATTCAGGGTCCCTTCAAACATCAAGGTCTAACTTCTCTGAAGCTGACTGCTTGGAAATTGAACGCTTGATTTTATCAAGACGTGGGTTTTCTGAGTCAGTTATTGATACCTTAATACAGGCTAGGAAACCTGTTACCAGAAAGATTTACCATAAGATATGGCGTAAATACCTATATTGGTGTGAATCCAAAGGTTACTCTTGGAGTAAGGTTAGGATTCCTAGGATATTGTCTTTTCTACAAGAAGGTTTAGAAAAGGGTTTATCCGCTAGTTCATTAAAGGGACAGATCTCAGCTCTGTCCATTCTGTTACACAAACGTCTGTCAGAAATTCCTGACGTCCAGGCTTTTTGTCAGGCTTTGGCCAGGATTAAGCCTGTGTTTAAAACGGTTGCTCCACCATGGAGTTTAAACCTTGTTCTTAATGTTTTACAGGGCGTTCCATTTGAACCCCTTCATTCCATTGATATAAAGTTGTTATCTTGGAAAGTTCTATTTTTAATGGCTATTTCCTCGGCTCGAAGAGTCTCTGAGTTATCAGCCTTACATTGTGATTCTCCTTATTTGATTTTTCATTCGGATAAGGTAGTTCTGCGTACTAAACCTGGGTTCTTACCTAAGGTAGTTACTAACAGGAATATCAATCAAGAGATTGTTGTTCCTTCTTTATGCCCAAATCCTTCTTCGAAGAAGGAACGTCTACTGCACAACCTGGATGTAGTCCGTGCTCTAAAATTTTACTTACAGGCAACTAAGGAATTTCGACAAACGTCTTCTCTGTTTGTCGTTTACTCTGGGCAGAGGAGAGGTCAAAAAGCTTCTGCTACCTCTCTTTCTTTTTGGCTTCGTAGCATAATTCGTTTAGCTTATGAAACTGCTGGACAGCAGCCTCCTGAAAGGATTACAGCTCATTCCACTAGAGCTGTGGCTTCTACTTGGGCCTTTAAGAATGAGGCCTCTGTTGAATAGATTTGCAAGGCTGCAACTTGGTCTTCGCTTCATACTTTTTCCAAATTTTACAAATTTGACACTTTTGCTTCATCGGAGGCTATTTTTGGGAGAAAGGTTCTTCAGGCAGTGGTTCCTTCTGTATAAAGAGCCTGCCTATCCCTCCCGTCATCCGTGTACTTTTGCTTTGGTATAGGTATCCCAGAAGTAATGATGACCCGTGGACTGATCACACTTAACAGAAGAAAACATAATTTATGCTTACCTGATAAATTCCTTTCTTCTGTAGTGTGATCAGTCCACGGCCCGCCCTGTTTTAAGGCAGGTAATATTTTTTAATTTATACTCCAGTCACCACTTCACCCTTGGCTTTTCCTTTCTCGTTGGTCCTTGGTCGAATGACTGGGAGTGACGTAGAGGGGAGGAGCTATATGCAGCTCTGCTGGGTGAATCCTCTTGCACTTCCTGTTGGGGAGGAGTTAATATCCCAGAAGTAATGATGACCCGTGGACTGATCACACTACAGAAGAAAGGAATTTATCAGGTAAGCATAAATTATGTTTTATCTACGGTTTGGAAGCCTGAGCTTAATTATTATTCTCTGGATTACCTGGATCCACCATCCTGTTGCAGGATCAGTGTAGCTGGGTCACTGCAATGCCCCAGCCTGCACCAATTAGCACATGGGTGCTGCTCATTTTGTGAGTATTATATCATCTACCTGATCTGTTATCATCATTATTCCAACAGAGTTGCACTAGGAGGCGCCCTCTCTCTTTGTGATTTCTTTCACAGATTCCAGTTTCTTCATCCATCTTCACGAGAGGAGCTGCCCAACACATAGGAAGACATATTCGGATGAACCACTTCAACAGATGTACAATTTTGGAAATCCTTAGACACTGGACTTTCATTTATTAAGACTCCTGGATTTGGACTCAGCTAAGTTAACACATATAGTGTAATAAATGACTGCTGAATAGTTACTGTATATTATAATTCAATATACTGTATTGTTTTATACATTAGCTGTTGACTGGTGATCTGTACATTGGTCTATATACTATCTGCTTTTGTTGGTCTGGATATACATCAGAATTGACATACTAATAATTTAACTTCTGGTATTGTTGATATTTACATCATATTGATTGATATATCCTTTTTTGTTTGCAATTAGCATCTAGATTTGTGTAACATATATTAGTCTTTAGCGCCCCCTAGGGTTGGACACGTAGGTGTAATCAACAGTTTGGAGTTTATTCAGACAAACATACTATGAATAAACTTTATTGTAAAGTTAAGCACTGTGTTAGCTAAAATTACATGTACAAGTGTGGTAAAGGGTTAATCAAATCCTGCTACACAAATTAGGGGTGTTTAGACATGGTTTTTATGTTAGGATGTTAGGTTTAAACATAACTTTTTCTTTCCCCATAGACATCAATGGGGCTGCGTTACGGAGCTTTTTCTCCCCTTATCGCAGGTGTTAGGCTTTTTTTTTTTTTTTTGCCGGCTCTCCCCATTGATGTCTATGGGGAAATCGTGCACGAGCACGTCAAAGCAGCGCTTGTATTTGGGTGAAGCATGGAGCTCAACGCCACCATATCGCCCGTGCAAGCCTGCTTTTTGCAAACCTGTAATAGCAGCGCTATAGGGGAGTGAAATAATGCAGAAAATGTTGCAGCCGTTAATTTCCCTATAGCGCTCAAAACTCGTAATCTGGCTGAATGGTACCTGTGTTCCTGTTGTTTTTTGGCAGGTTCTAGAGTTAGTTCACCTCTTGACTTTCACAGAAGGGGGATCCACTGTTACCTCAAAGGGATTCCTGCACAAGTGAGTTCACCCCACATGACCAATGGCGTCTGACGTCATTGAATATTGTGCTATTAACAAGGCCTCTCCTGCATGCAGAGCACTAAGTGCAGGAGTAAAGGTACACCATTTTCCTTTTGACATCTGGCAGTCAGCTAATTTCCACTACATTGCCTATTGTGAGTGTCATCCCTGACGTCAGATGCCATCGGTCACGTGGGGTGAACTCACTTGTGCAGGAATCCCTTTGAGGTAACAGCGGATCCCCCTTCTGTGAAAGTCAAGAGGTGAACTAACCCTAGAACCTGCCAAAAAAACAACAGGAACACAGGTACCATTGTTTGTTACAGAGACTGTATCGTTAATCCGACTGTGAGTGATCGATACCGCTTGGAAGGTATTCACCTAAATGTTATAATTCTTTTGTTGATCACAGCAGGATTTATTTACTCATTGCCAAGAGAGGTACTGACTTTCACTCACAAAGTGTAAGATTGGTGGTATACGCCTAAGAGACTATGGTTTAAAGAGGCATTTGCAATCAGCACTTTAAAAGCTATATACTACATATATTACGCAGTTTCATTGTATATTCTTTTTTGATTACTAGCTAGTACTGTTTTGCTCCTTTGTATTTTGTATCTAGGTATGTTTTAGCCTATATTGTATTATTACTAACTGGACACTTTTTTCCTTTTGTGACATCCTTGTACAATATGTCTTATTAATGGTTAAGGGAGACGTCCCTTGTTTTATATATTACTAGATTATTTTTAAATAAATTGTTTTATGATTTTGAGAAGTTTTTTTTTATATCTTTAGCTATATTAGCACCCTCACTCTATTTTTATCTGTAAATTCTTTTCTTTGACAATCTGAAGGAGTTGTTTATAGTGAGGAGTGTGATATTGCCTGCCCTAGGGCAACACTATTCTCCGATACCATTTGTTACTATAAGTACTCATGTCATATGGCAAATAGTCAGGGGTACTCTTATTACCCATGGACAGCGCTGCAGAATCTGTTGGTGCTTTATAAATAAAGAATAATAATAAAAATACCCATGTCACAAGAGAAATACTGGTGTTGTTTGTACCGAAAGGGCAGGGCAAATAGACAGATGTTACACTCAATCACATAATCAGGCATTGGTACAGCAGAGCCAGGTCTTATTTTTGGGTGTTGTATCACAGGTTAAATAAATTACCCCCTTTCCTTTTTATATATTTTATTGCATTCCCCAGTAGACCAGATGGCGGAGCCAGAGCCCAGCGCTCACAGCTATGAGAGTTCGTCCAAAATGCTGAAAGATCTAAACAAGGATATGGAGAGATTACTTGAGGAAATGGAGAAGATATCTGGTAGATATGTTCATCAGCATTTTTTCACAAATACATTAGTTGTCAGGTGGTTGTCTGTGACAAGAACAAGTGGTACATTTTTTTTAATCCTGTTTAGTATTGAAAAACTTATGGAAAGCTTCATGTACCATATTAATGATATACAAATAATCACATATTTAATAATATACAAAACAGAATATTTTTTTAATGAAAAAAGAGCAATAATTTGTATTTAGATATTTTATGACATATTTATTAGCAGAAACAAATAGAAGCTTCGCTGAGGTTAACCAATTGGCCGCAAAAGATAGACGCAATGCTGTTCTAAGCAATGTGTTGCAGCGCTAGCAAGGGGTTAATGATGTAGACATAATCTGTATGTTTGTCTTTAGTGCAGGCATCATGGATGGCGTATGACATGGTAGTGATACGCACAAATCCTGCCCTGTCTGGTGCAACAAAGAGACTGGAGGATGCTTTCCTTAAGTGCAAAGAGGAAGTTACAAATAAGTGGCAGGCTATGCTAGACGAGAGCAAGGAGCAGACATAAGCACCATACTAGTTCAGTTGGGAGACAGAAGCAGCCTTTAGAGTTGATGTTTGTTCTATTAAAGAAACTAAGAAGGATTGCATGGGTGCTGTAAGCAAGGGGTGACCCTGATATAGTTGTTGTGTTACAGAGAAGCTGTTGCAATATATGAACAAAAAACATTGGATTTACAATAACAATTGAAGCTAAATAAAAATGTTACATGCTTCTGGGTGTTGCTAATTCTTTCCTATATATGACCAGGTCGTGTGTGGTGGTCTGAAATAAAGTATGGGAACACCACAGGATGGAAATCTGTGTTCTCACAGGCTGAGGAGGGGTGTACAGCCTTGTTATCTGAGCTTCTATCAGGGTAAAGTGCTGTAAAAAACTGTTAAAATGCATTGAGATAAGAAGCAGCCTTCAATTGCTTAGAAATTAGCATATGAGCCTACCTAGGTTTAGCTTTCAGCTACGAATACCAAGAGAACAAAGAAAATTTGATGATAAAAGTAAATTGGAGAGTTATTTAAAATTGCATTTACTATCTGAATCAGGACATTTTAATTTTGATTAGACTGTCCCTTTAAAGTGACAAAGTCACTATTTTCACCCAGTTGTGTCGCAGAAGAGATAATTTGGGTTAACACCAAAATCACTCTATAAGAAATGTGTTCTCATATAAGATTTACTCCATAGATCATTAAGATATTACTTTTGGTTTGTTGAAGATAAAAATGACTCATTTGGTAGTTTTACAAATAGAGAATAATTATATTTAGTGCATCATTTTGATACTGTAGGTTATACACTATTACAAATTACATTAAAATCATGAAGAAAAATTCCTATGAAACTCAATAGCAAGAGCGAGCTAGAGAATAATTCAAAGGAGGAGGAAAAAATGAACAAGTGTAAATTAGACATAGAGACAGAGGTACTGGTGAGATGGGGAATAAGGAGAAACATAGGAGGAAGAGAAGACTTGAGATACCAGTGATCTTATAATCTAGTGACCATGTGTACACATGCATAAAGCCTACTACAGGATTATATCTATTAAGTGTTACAGAGTATTGCATATTGTTTGTGTAGGATTAGGCTAATGTTGTATATGACATTTCTGCTGGACCTGTGCACATTACTTAAATCTGCTGTACATAGGGTTACAGACTATGCTGTTAGCAATACAGGCTGTATCTGTGAGTATGTACAGTATAACTTGTATATAAAATTACAGAGTACATAACTGTATGAGTTTAATGTTATATCAGTGTGGTTACATGCATGCAGTGTACATGTTTCCTGTATGTTACATTAAAAGGGACAGAGTCTAGCAGTAAATCAGCAAGGAGGTGTAATGGAGAGAAAAAAAAACATTTATAGAGGGTGCAGAAAACACAGGTAGGTAACTGCGTGATGCCCAAGTTCATCTCTAGAATACTGCACTTACTGTAGATGGATTTTCAGTCTTAATGTATTGAGCCTAACAATTCAACAAAAGATGAGGTTCAGAAAGTACACAAGCTTAAAAAGTGCTAACTGTAATATTAGACATTTTGTAACAATATAATTTAAATATCCAGCCATAAAACTGGGGAGCCATTTACACTTTACTAGAAGCCAGGCAGGCTTTTTTGTATAAAGAAATTTGTAGAATAATCTAAACAGCTAAATTTAAAATCCAATCCAAGGTTCCTTACTGAAATCTTAAGATTTATTCAGCCTGTACAGAAAGACTGATGTTACTTTACATTTTTCAACGGAGGAACTGTCAATATGTTGATTTACTTTCCTTCAATATTTGTTTTTATTGATTCAAGAGATAAATGACGGGATATTTAGTTATACGGAAGTTTGTGCAACTGAGCCAGGCAGGCTTAGCACAACAGGACAAGGGTATCCCAAACCTCTGCTGGGGAAACTGCAGAAACCGTCTGATACAAAGTCCGCCTTTCCATCTTCAGTTACAAATCTTGTGGTTGTGTCCCTATTTAGACAGTAGATGGCACCATCTAATACAGCACATCTGAAGGGTATCTTGCTACCAGGCAAAACACATGCAGATTCTGACCAGAGCCTGGCTGTGGTGTTATATGTGTAGATGCTGACAGAGTCTCTTTCTATGTCAAACCTGTAAATATTATTCCCAAGTGCCACCATGTCACAAGAGCGGCCCTTACTGGCATTAAAAGGACATTCTTCCCACTCATTATGAACAGGGCTGTACTTTAGTAATCTGTAAAATAAATGTCCCCCTGAAATGTAAATGTCTCCAGCACATGCTGTAGCTTCATGAGCCACAGCAAATGAGCCTTTAGGAAGAGGAGCTGCAAAAGTCCATTTGTTTAACCGAGGGTCATATTTCTCCACTGTGTTCAGACACTCTCCTCCAATGGCATAAATATTCCCATCTAATGGAACCAGCTTTAGCTGTGACCGTGCCTGGTTCATGGGCGCTAGCTGGCTCCAAATATCTGTAAGAGGGTTATAACAAAATAATTTGTTGGAGCATGCTGAGGGGTTACCTGTCTTTTGTATGCCCCCTGCAATAAACAGATAGTTGTGGAGAGAACATATGCTGCAGCCTTTGAGATAGGCCTCCTCTGGGATGTTGGTCACAACTCTCCAATGGTTCTTTTCCATATCTAATGCATAAAGCTGAGTCTTGGGTACAGAGTAGTCAATTTCTGATAAACCCTGCTTAGTTTTATTTAGCTTAAAGATGCTTCTCATTTCAGCTACACAAAGAGAAAATGTTCCCCTTGTCCTTAGCTGTAGGACATGTTCTCTCTCTGAGCCACTCAGTTGGCTGTAGATGGCAGAGTTCTTGAGCGCATGAAGGTAATTGTCACTGATGACCATATAAACTGCTTTAAGAAGTTCTGTAGCCCTATTCTTTTTTGCTAACTTTAGTAACTCTGGGCAGTAACCCAAGGTGAGATGAAATCTTATGACTTTGCCCACATGCTGAAGATCTGTAGGCACACAAACAAAACTACCTTTGGACACCGCTTCAATAGGCGCACTCTCTAGGCAAGGGCTTGTGGAAGAGTAATGTTTGGTTAACAAACACAACATACTCTGGGCCCTGTTTGCCAGCTGGGTGCCTTTATTGCTTGATTCTCCAGAATGAATATTATCACAACTCTTGGTTATCAGAGGCATTTTTGTTTCAGTAACTGATGCAAGATTTAGCTGTAAAGCATTTTCAGCAATATGGCTCATCACCTTCTTTTTAGGACACACCATATTGTCCGATACTTTTGCACTTGTTTCTAACACAGTAGCTGAGCTCAGACTTTCTTTGTCTGGTTGTGTAGGCTTCACTATTGTATGCTTAATATCATGAGACATTTCTGACAATCTTTCCTTAAGTGATAGCTGATTCCCTTCTGCTATCTCAGATCCAGTCCATATTGTGTCATTACTCACTTTACAACTATCAGTGCCACTCCTATGGGCAGAAGGCACCTGCTCCTTTGCCAGTATTCTGTCTGTATTGTGAATGAAGTCACAATCCCTGATATTATCAAGTGACGGAGGAACAGTTGCTATTAAGGCTCTGCCATTTGTTTTTGGTTCATTAGAGTCAGGAGAGTGTTGTTTTGTGTGACAAGCTAAGGATTTATTTAGTTGCTGTATATTATATGTACCAAGGTCCTTCTCTCCTGCCTCATCCTGCAGTGTTTGCCTGACTGCCCAGCATTTTCCAGCACTGCTCTGATTTTCCTTTGTATTATTAGTGTTTGTGCCATTCCTCTTTTTTTTTATCAACATTCTGCTGAAAGTCGCCTCACTTGTGTTTGGACAATGCATTGCCATTGATGATGACTTGTTCTTGCAGTCTGTAATGACATATGGCTCAGTTTCAACTAACTGTCCCTCTATGTGTATTTCTGCAGAGTCATTTCCAGCTCCTTTGTTATTCCATTTACAGGGATGTAGCACAGTTTCATTGCTGAACAAGGATGGCACTGAGGTGGCACTGCTGCATCCTTTACTTTGCTGGTCAGAGTCACCTACACTGCTAGCAACATACTTTTTATGGTCAGTGCCATTAATAGTTAAATTGTGCTCACTGTTGTAAATTATTTGTCTGTTTATCATTCCTAAGTCTGTTTCAAAGGACTTGTTTTTACCTTTATAATCAGTATGTGCAGTGCAAGGGTCATCTGGGCAGCACTGATTCTGCACTCTTCGCCCTAACAATGGAAACTTGTCCTCTGTTAATCCGCCATACATAGGAAGCTTTGTAAGAAATGTTACAGATTCCCTCTCACATGTCTCACTCTTCAGCTCTGACCTTATCTGGGGATGTCCCGTAAAATTGCTCTTTAAAAAGAGTGTTTGCGGTCCTGGCAGAGACAATATTCTTTTGGTGACAGCAGGCTGGTGCAAACTGTAATTTTCCTTACACGTATATTCATCTATCTGTAGTTCCAGGACATTGTGAGGCACATCTTTATTAAGTTTTCTATCACACCAAGGCAAATCTGCACAAAAAACCTGCGCAGGTGAACTCATGCACATATCAGTGCCCATGTTATCTGAACTTGCTTTAACAGCCAAACCAGAATCCAGAGCCTGCTTTTTAGATGTATCATTTGTTTCTGTTTCAGTCATTTTTGCTAAATAACTTTGTGGTGGGAGAATTCTATGCTTTGAATTTCCAGCCACATTATTATAGAGTGATATGTCCTTAAAACTATTCCTATAGTGAGATTTGATAGCAACATGAAGATATTTTTGAGCAGAGTCTTTATTCTTTGCTTCCAGGCACACATCATACACCAGTCCTTGTGGTCCTTCATCAGCCGTCAGTAAGTCACAGAATTGTAATTCTCCTGTTTCTTTGCTGCAGTTGAACACTTCTTTAGCTCTGTTCTGTTCTCTACATTCTGTCATTACTTTCAGGCATTTAGTGGTTTCTTTAGAATCCTCTGAGAGCCCAATGAAATGACTATAAGTAGATTGGTCTTTATAAATCACCTTATCTACAGCTGATGGTGTTAAACAGCAATTTGCAGTTCCTTCAACTTCACACACTAAAGTTCTTATATTGTCTTCATGATTTGTATTGCTAATTGATGACAGAACATTACTCTGCCCTTCTTTAGGTCTTTTGTTTCTTTGCATGAATAAGTCACATAGTGGTACCTTAAGTGTGCCCACCCTCCAGGCTATATTACCTGCTTGCCATCCCATCTTCACCCTGCTCTGTTGCATAAAACCTTCTGACAGTAGGTTGCCAGGAAGCATTTTTTCTTGGCTCCCCAGGGACTTCACAGACATTTCACTGCTTTGTTTGTCTCTGATGTGTTGTTTTCCAGTTTCACAGCTGCTATCCGGCTCTTCTGAGCAGTTTACTGTTACACTGGATACATGCTCACTCTGTCCTTGTAGATAGCAATCATCGAATGGCATTTTCTGATCACTTGTATTGTTTGTTGCAGTGCCATCAGAAAATGCTGACAAAACAGTCACACTGACATTTGTACTGTCCACAGGGGAAAAGACAGTTGAGGATGAAATTGAACTGATCTGAATCTCACCCTTAAGTGCCATGTCAGTAAGTCGTGGTGCCTTGGGTGGGTTGTTATCAGCAAATGCTTTTATAATTCTGCTTGTTTCCAGGACCTTATTATAATTTATGCGTGAAATGTCAGTTGTATTTAGAGAGCTTCCTTGCATCTGGCAACCATCCACCACAAGCTGTACCTTTAATAAGCCCACATCTTCAATGCACTTACAAGACCCCGATTCCTCTGTCTCATCAGTGACATCCTGCTGTGGTGGAACAACTCCAGGTATTCCATTTTGAACATTAGGTATTTCTGTTTCACATTTATAATTTTCTATAATTATATCACTCTGCCTTTGTGAGTTTGAACCATTCTCTTTAACTGATAGTTCTTTTTTTTCATGGGTGACAAACCACTTGATAAAAGCTGCAGTGATAGCCACCAGAGCCAATGTCCCAAGGGCTCGGGCAACAGCTGGGGTTTCCTGACTTCCCACAATCTCTCTGTCACTCATGGCTTTAGATATAGAAGTGTTACAGAGGGTCCTGAAGATACCGAAAAGATGCAGGTCCTGGAGATAATTTGCTAAAAATAACAGGGTTTTCACACATGTAGGAAGCTGCTTTTATCCAGGTATCAAATGTAAAGTTCTGCATTAAATGTCATCTAGCATCCTTCACTTGCCATGGATTCTGCAAACTGCTGTCCCTTGTCTCCTCTTGTGTATCTGTTGATGCTTTTTTTTGGCAACAAGCCACTGGTAATATGATCAAGAGACGCCAATTACCTTAAGGTAGATTGTAACGTTATACCTAAAGAACGTAACCTAATTAACTGGAACTATAGTACATCTGGAGAAATATAATTTATACAGAGATAACCAAGTGGAGACCACGCATAACATATAATATACTCCTGAAAAAGGTGCAGGGTTATATTTTTCTGCTGGCCTAGGCTCTGGAAATTTTGCATATTTTGCTCAAAAATGCCTGGGACAAGCATAAGGCTATCCTACGAACTAGATAAGTTTATACTGTTGGGTAATATCGGGCAGACTTGCTGGGCCTATGGCTCTTATCTGCCGTCAATATCTATGTTTCTATATATGCAGAGGTCACTTACCCCACTAGACAACCAGAGGTCATGCACTCCACTAGACACCCAGGAATCATGCACTCCTTTCCACTAGACAACCAGGAGTCATGCACCCCACTAGACAATCAGGAGTTGTGCACCCCACTAGACAATCAGGAGTAATGCATCCCACTATATAACCAGGAATCATGCACTCCACTAGACATCCAGGGATCATGCATTCCACTAAACATCCAGGAACCAAACACTCCATTAGGCAACCAGGGGTCATTCTTCAATCAAGAGTTTATTTTTTTAAGCAGAACAAGTTTGCTCTGGTTTTCTATGGGGTTTAGCCGTAGTCCATGTCAGTCTCTTCAGTAGAGCAAGTGGTGGCTTTTAAGCATTTGGGAACTTGTGGGATATAATCCCCACTGGGCCTCCCAAGTAATTTCATGCTGCCCTTGGTTGAAAGTTTGAGTAAGTTTACTCAGCTTTTTCTTTTTTCCACAGGTCCATCTGAGGAAGGAAGCCCCTCTCATACCAAGTGAGCTGTCCTGCTGTTGGACAGATTTTTGAGGTAAGTGCCTATTTCTTTCCCTGTTTTGATATAGGAGAATTTGGCACTTTGACAGTTAATTCTGTCTAAATATACAAATCAGCCTTCTAGGTTTTCTGCGCTCCCACGGTTGGAAGGTGAATTTATGAAAAAGTTCCTTAATTCCGTCTAATAGAGTGGTATTTTTGGGGACCATTATAGATTCTCTAGAGATGAAGATTTTTCTGACAGAAGCAAGAAAGTGAAAGATTTTTAATACGTGTCTTGCTCTTCAGTCCCTTCCTCGGCCGTCAGTGGCTCTCTGTATGGAGGTTATTGATCTGATGTTTCAGTCATGGACATCATTCCGTTTGCTCAGTTCCATCTCAGACCTCTGCAGTTATGCTTGCTCAGGCAGTGGAAAGGGGATTATGCGGATCTATCTCCAAAGTTTGTTCTAGATCAGATGTCCAGAGATTCTCTTCCATGGTGGTTGTCTCAGGATCTTCTCTCTGAGAAAACTTGCTTTCGCAGACCTGCCTGGGTGATTGTAACCACGGATGCCAGTTTGCTGGGCTGTGGTGCTGTCTGAGGTTCATTAAGGGCTCAGGGTCTATGGGCTCGGGAGGAGTCGGTTCTTCCAATAAATGTTTTGGAACTGAGAGCAATTTTCAATGCTCTTCTAGCCTGGCCTCAGCTAGCTTCAACTCAGTTTATCAGGTTTCAGTCGGACAACATAATGTCAGTGGCTTACATCAATCATCAGGGAGGAACTCAGAGTTCCTTGGCTATGACAGAGGTAGCCAAGATTATTCAGTGGGCGGAGATTCACAACTGTTGTCTGTCTGCTATACACATTCCAGGGGTGGACAATTGGGAAGCGGATTTTCTGAGCAGACAGACTTTTCATCTGGGGGAGTGGGAACTTCATCCAGAGGTATTTTCCAGCTTGATTCTCAGTTGGGGGCAGCTGGAGTTGAATCTCATGGCATCTTGTCAGAATGCCAAGCTCCTGAGGTACGGGTCATTGTCAAAGGATCCTCAGGCTGTTCTGATAGATGCTCTGGCAGTTCCTTGGACTTTCAGTCTGGCATATGTGTTCCCTCCGTTTGCTCTTCTTCCTCGGGTCATTGCTCGGGTAAAACAAGAGAGGGCATCAGTGATTCTCATTGCTCCGGTGTGGCCTCGCAGAATCTGGTTTGCAGATCTGGTGGAGATGTCTTCTCTTCCACCTTGGCGTCTTCCATTAAAGGAAGGACCTTATTCTGCAGGGTCCCTTCTTTCATCCAAATCTCGTTTCTCTGAAGCTGACTGCTTGGAGATTGAACTCTTGATTCTTTCTAAGCGTGGTTTTTCTGAGTCAGTCATTGAGACTATGATTCAGGCTCGTAAGCCTGTGACTAGGAAGATTTATTATAGATTTGGCGTAAATATTTGTATTGGTGTGAATCCAAAGGCTACTCATGGAGTAGAGTTAGGATTCCTAGGATTTTGTCTTTTCTCCAAGAGGGTTTGGAGAAAGGTTTATCTGCTAGTACCCTGAAGGGTCAAATTTCTGCTTTATCTGTTTTATTGCACAAGCGCCTGGCAGGTGTGCCAGATGTTCATTCATTTTGTCAGGCCTTGGTTAGAATTCGGCCTGTGTTTAAGTCTACTACTCCACCTTGGAGTCTTAATTTGGTTCTTAGAGTCCTTCAACAGGCTCCTTTTGAACCTATGCATTCTTTGGATATTAAGATGTTATCTTGGAAGGTTTTGTTACTGGTGACTATTTCTTCAGCTTGAAGAGGTTCGGAGCTTTCAGCCTTACAGTATGAATCACCTTTTCTTATTTTTCACTCTGATAAGGTAGTTCTGCGTACTGCCTTGGGTTTTCTTCCCAAGGTTGTTTCTGATAAAAATATTTATCAAGAGATTGTTGTTCCTTCTTTGTGTCCTAATCCTCCTTCTCAAAAGGAGCGTTTGTCGCACAACCTGGATGTCGTTCGTGCATTGAAATATTATTTGCAGGCGACTAAGGATTTTCGTCAGTCTTCTTCTTTGTTTGTTGTTTTTTCTGGGAAGCATAAGGGTAAGAAAGCTACGGCTACTTCTCTTTCTTGTTGGTTGATGAGTGTTATTCACTTGGCATATGAGACTGCTGGTCAGCAGCCTCCTGAGAGAATCACGGCTCATTCCACGAGGGCTGTTTCATCTTCTTGGGCTTTCAAAAATGGAGCTTCTGTAGATCAGCTTTGCAAGGCTGCGACTTGGTCATCTTTGCATACTTTTTCTAAATTTTACAAATTTGATACTTTTGCTTCAGCAGAGGCTTCTTTTGGGAGAAAGGTTCTTCCAGCAGTGGTGCCTTCTGTTTAGGTTAACTGTCTTGTCCCTCCCTTATCATCTGTGTCCTCTAGCTTGGGTATTGGTTCCCAACAGTAATTAAGATGATCTGTGGACTCACTGTGTCATTAGAAAGAAAACATAATTTATTCTTACCTGATAAAATTATTTATTTCTTGACATGGTGAGTCCACGGCCCGCCCTGTTTTTCAGACAGTTTGCTTTTCAATAAACTTCAGGCACCTCTGCACCTTAGATTACTTCCTTTCTCCTTTCCCTTTGGTCGAATGACTGGGGATTGTGGGTAGGGGGAGTGGTATTTAACAGAATTTGCTGTGGTGCTCTTTGCCTCCTCCTGAGCTGTGGTGCTCTTTGCCTCCTCCTGAGGGTCAGGAGTTATATTCCCAACAGCAATTAAGATGATCTGTGGACTCACCGTGTCAAGAAATGAATACATTTATCAGGTAAGAATAAATTATGTTTTTGAGGGTTTTTCAGGTTCAGCTGTGTGCTTGGTCTGGACATTCACCTGTTGTCCTGAAAAGTTCTCTTTTTCTTTGCCATTTCCTTGGGCAGAAGGGTATCTGGACTTTCTTTTCTCTGTCTTGTGATCCTCCTTACCTGATTTTTCATCAGTATAAAGCAGTTTTATGCACCAACTACACCTTACTTCTTAAAGGGACACTGAACCCAAATTTTTTCTTTTGTGATTCATATAGCGCATGCAATTTTAAGCAACTTTCTAATTTACTCCTATTATCAATTTTTCTTCATTCTCTTGCTATCTTTATTTGAAAAAAGAATCTATGCTTTTTTTTGGTTCAGACTCTGAACAGCACTTTTTTTATTGGTGGATGAATTTATCCACCCATCAGCAAGAACAACCCAGGTTGTTCACCAAAAATGGGCCGGAATCTAAACTTACATTCTTGCATTTCAAATAAAGATACCAAGAGAATGAAGAAAATTTGATAATAGGAGTAAATTAGAAAGTTGCTTATAATTGCATGCTCCATCTGAATCACAAAAGAAAAAAAAAATGGGTTCTGTGTCCCTTTAAGGTTTCTTCTGAAGCATTATTCAGGAATTTGTAGTACCATCTCTATGTCTAGTGACAAAAACACTAAAGACAAATTACTTCATAATTTGGATCTAGTTCAGGCTTTGAAAGTTTATCTTCAACGAAAAGCCACTAAGGAATTCAGAAATTAGTTGTCATTGTTCATTTATTTCTCTACTCCTTGCAAGGCACTGAAGTCTACTCCAATTTCCTTGGCACCTTGGCTTAATGGACATTAAACCTACATTTTTTCTTTCATGATTTAGAAAGAGCATGCCATTTTAAACAACTTTCTAATTTACTTCTATAGTCTAATTTGCTTCAGTCTCTTGATATACTTTGCTGAAAAGCATATCTAGATAGGCTCAGTAGCTGCTGCTTGGTTGCTGCACATAGATGCCTCGTCTGATTGTCTCACCTATGTGCATTGCTATTTCTTCAACAAAGGATATCTAAAGAATGAAGCAAATGAGATAATATAAGTAAATTGGAATGTTGTTTAAGATTGTATTCTCTAGAGCTAGCGCTCAAAGAGAGTGGCCGTGCCTGAGCTGAGCTCCAGCAGTTTCTAGCTTAAAAAGTTGTTTTAATTAGTGCTAAAATAGCCAAGAGTTTCTGGAACACAGCATAAAGTCGACGGAGACTTAGGGAAATTAAAATAGTGGTGGCTAGACTGGTATTTCTATACCATGCACGAGACCAAGGCTGAGACCGACCCGGAGGCCTGAAAGCAATCCGTTGCAGGGAGTTTTCCCCCTATACTATCCGGGGACGGACAGAGAGATCAGGACACCACAGGTGATCCCGCCGTTGGCAGAGAGGGCAGGAGATCATCTGGAGCAGAAGGAGATTTCAGAGTGCGGAGGAGACCTGTAAGTAAATACAGAACACAGATCAGCACAAAATCGGTGGATCCCACCACACGGAGGCAGACCCTTGGTGCCACTCTAGTTAACACAGACCCTGGAGCAAAAGAGAGCACAGTGCAGAGGAGGTATGGAAACGGCTAAGATTGAGGAGGATCCTGAGAGCTGACTTGCATCTGAAGGGGAGCCACCATCTTGATTTTAATGTAAGTGCGTGGGCCCACAGAACAGCACACACAAGGGGAGCGGCTCCAAGCTCTTTAAAGTGACACAAGGTACCCTCACGATATAGGGGCTGGTGGGTCTACGGGGACAACTATACCCCATACATCGGAATGAAGAAAGGGCTGATAGGCCTCAGCAGACAAGATAGTGGGCTGCAATAATGAAGATCTCAGAGACAAGTGGGGCTGCTCCAATTTAAACATACAAAGGTGAGAGGGAGCCCATACTAGAGGTTTAAGGCCTACACATCATTAGTGCTACACTAAGAGTTCCGGTTCAGACTTAGGAAGATCCAGGCACCTATAACTAAGCTAGTCACTGAAAGACACCCACTGCTATATTGGGGAATAGGTGGAGGCCTCGCTAGCCCACTAAGATCATCTATATCAAGCGGATACAAAGGGCTGGGTATAGACTGTTTGCCACAAAGGGGGATAATCAGAAACTTGCCCCAAAGACCGCAGGCATCTACAAGCAGAGTCATTTGAGCTCCACAAGGAGTATCCCCATGCTGGACACCGCAGGGGAGTGAAATACTAATACCCCAGACCAGGATAGATATCATGTAAACGACAACTATGAGATGAAGGGGGGTCCCGCCTGCTGAGATGAACAAAGATAGGTAAAAACACTGTAACATGGGTATGAAGTAAAGACCCTCACCCCAGAGCCTATAAATATACAGAGGTAGATGCAGGGCTGAAAAATTATAAAGCAATAGTTTACAGCAAATACAGGCAATCAATGGTTAATCCATAACCAGACATCTAATATGTGACACTGTGGAAACTGGGACCTTTACAAGCTTGCAGAAGAGTCCAGAAAAACAGTAGATAAGACATGGCCACTAGGAGAGTGGTGAAGGCGGACAAGTCGGTAACAAAACCTGCAGCAATGACTTCATTCTTTAAATCTTCTCAAACAAACAAATATAACAAAGATATGGAGTTAGAAGAAGAATCAGATCAGGATTCTGCACAAAAGACAGAGGACAATACTCCATTAACAAAAGCTGATTTACGGACTTTGGTCTCCAAAAGGACATAGCTGATAATTTTGAGAAGCTTTGGGAAAAAATAGACTCTATTCACACGTCTGTCACCAGCAGCTTATCAGAAATCAAATCTGATGTGACAGATATGGGGAACAGGATAGATATCCTAGAAGATCAGAAAGATGCAATGGTGGAGAATGTGGATGAAGTTTTGCAGGCTGTCTCTTCACAACAACAACTCTTACTGGAGTTCCAAGACAAGCTAGATGATCTGGAGAACAGAAGCAGGAGGAACAATCTCAGATTAAAAATTCCAGAAGATGTGACCTCTAAGGAGCTTTTGGCATACATCTCTCAACTATTCAGCCAAATCACAGGATCCTCTCCAGATTATGTGTTCCATGTCAAAAGGGCACATAGGGCCTTAAAAGCAAAACCAAACAATGGTCTCCCCCCACGTGACGTGGTAATTAAAGGGACACTGAACCCAAATGTTTTCTTTTGTGATTCAGATAGAGCATGAAATTTTAAGCAACTTTCTAATTTACTCCTATTATCAGATTTTGTTTATTCTCTTTGTATATTTATTTGAAATGCAAGAATGTAAGTTTAGATGCTGGCCCATTTTTGGTGAACAACCTGGGTTGTCCTTGCTGATTGGTAGATAAATTCATCCACCAATAAAAAAGTGCTGTCCAGAGTTCTGAAGCAAGAAAAAAAGCTTAGATGCCTTCTTTTTCAAATAAAGATAGCAGGAGAACGAAGAAAAAAATGATAATAGGAGTACATTAGAAAGTTGCTTAAAATTGCATGCTCTATCTGAATCAAAGAAAAAAATTGGGTTCAGCGTCCCTTTAAGCTCACATTCTTCCCGGACAAAGAGAAGATTCTCCAAGCTGCTAGGAAGAACCCTACCTTTAAGGTAATGTGGTAAAAATTTTATCGGGACTTAAGTCTCTGCACTTTGCAGCGTAGAAGCGCTTTAAGGCCCCTCACTACATTGTTGAGGAGACAGCAGATCCAATATAGATGGGGCTTCCCCTTTGCCTTATTTATAACGAAGGATACTAAGATCATATCCGTCAAAGACCTGGAGGATATACCAGAAGTTTGTAAGGTGCTGGGCCTGTAGACCCCGCAACTGCCTCTACAGGTACCATCCCTGCCACACAGATTGCCATCTGAACATCTATCAGCCCAATCAAAATGGCATAAGATTACCCACAAGAGGATAAAGACAAAAGAATCTAGAGAAAAAGACCTTTAACCAACTCCTCTAAACCCTTTGTAGCGGAAGGGAGAGACATTTTAGCCTTATGGCTATTTCCATAGGGCCTTATGTGGAGGATTCGGTGAAAGTCTGTGAACTTGGACCTTCTTTGAGGCTACACTTAGGACTGCTGAGTTACACAAACCTTGATGTCTTTATGATCAGTGCCTTTGCTTTTTACTTCAATATAGAAATTTAGTTAAAAGTATCTAATTATTGTTAGCATATTGAGGCAGTAACCCCCTGCTCCCCTCTAGCACGAGGGTGAGTAGTGAGTATCCAATACTCAAAATGTTTGTTATTACAAAATAGTTTGGGACAGGGTTTATGTTTAATTTGTTTTGTTGTCCCAGTTCTCTATTTCCTTTTCAGTGAGACCTCCACGATGCCTCTCTGCATGGTCCAGGCTTTTCTGTTGAATTATATGTCTAGAGATAAGAATGTCTACTTAAAAAGTAACGAGCTGCATCTTCAACATACACAAAGCACTAGTGCAGGAGTTTAATAGTTACAATGTCCTCTAACATAAAGGTAATATCTCATAATGTCAGAGGGTTGAATACAGATACCAAACGTAGAGTTGCGATGACACAGTACATATCACTAGGCGCCAATCTCTTATTCTTACAGGAAACACATTTTCTCAAATCAAATATTCCCAGATATTGGGCGAAACACTTCTCCACCCATTATCACGCTACAGCGACCACCAAGAAAAGAGGCGTCTCAATATTGATACACGCTTCCATGGGTTTCACCCATGAAAGCATCATAGCGGACCGGAGGGGCGATATCTGATAGTCAGGGGACAAATGTTAGATACAGACAAAACCCTCTGTAACATATATGCCCCTAACGAGAATCAGCACACTTTTTTTTTAAGCATATTGTCCAGCTGCTTACTCAATGGTCACAGACTAAAATTATTTTGGCAGGGGACTTTAATATTAATATGACCACTAAAATCTGTCAACAATACCCCCTTGACTAGCAAAAACCTCTGGCATAATCGCCTTGTCAAAGTAATCCGAGATTCATTAGCCCCACATTCCTTGAGACATGGTGCACGCTGTACGGTGAGACTAACGACACTACATTCTATTTCGCAGCCCATAGGTCGTATATAAGATTAGACTATATCTATGTCAGTCAGATTATACAGCCAATGCAGCAGAGCTCAAATATACATGCTTGTGTATGGTCAGACCACTCTATCATCTCTTAGACTATTGGAGGGCTACGGGACACCCAGTAGGACATGGACATTTGACCCATTACTCCTGAAGAACCCCCAGACACATGACAACATCCTTCGAGCACTGGTAGAATATTGGGGAATCAATACAGACACTATAGTAAATCTGATTCATACTTGGGCAGCACACAAGGTGGTAGTGAGGGGACTACTCATACAAGAGAAAGCTAAGCAAGAGACACAAAAAACAAATTAGGCAGCTCCATGAAGAGGTGGAGGTGCTAGAGAGATAACACAAACTGACAGAGTCCGACGGCACTACACAACCTTTAGGCTAAGAAGACCACACTAGCTACAATCCTTAATTCGCAAGATGCCAGGGCAATACACAAACTCAAAGCGCAATACTTTATCTATGCTAACAAGCCTGATAGATATATGGCCCATAAGATTAGAGAAAGGTGTAGAGCTTCAGCTATCCCACTAATAGAAACTGTGCGGGGATCTGTGACTTCCCACCCACAAGCAATAGTGGATACATTTGCTACCTTTTATGGTAAACTATATGATGAGAAAAAGGTCACTCACAACACAGAAATAGAAACCCTGACTAATGACTTTCCTACAGATTACCCACTAAAAATCTTTATCTACAGACCAAAGGGAAAGCCTCAATGCCCCGATCTCCAATATGGAGATACTGAGGGCTGTCAAAGACCTTAAACCAGGCAAAGCGGCTGGCCCTGACGGGTTCACAGGGGAATACTACAAATCGTTCTGCAACGCACTGCTTCCCCATTTGACCAAATTTTGTAATTACATTTTAGAAGAAAACCCCATTCCAAGGGAATTATTGCTGGCAAAAAAAGTGTTAATTCCAAAACCCGATAAAGACCACAAAAAATGCCAGAACTACCCACCAATCTCATTGATTAACCAGGACTTGAAAATTTTTACCAAGATCCTAGCTAACCGCCTTAAAGTAATTTTGCCTGACTTGATACATCCTGATCAGGTGGGGTTTATAAAGGACAGGGAGGCTCCAGATAATATACGAAGGACAATTAACCTCACTCACTACTTAGGGGAGTCTCGAACGCCTTCTTTGCTGTTGGCACTGGATGCAGAGAAGGCGTTCGACAGAATAGATTGGGGATACATGGTCAGAGTATTGCAAAATATGGGTTTTGATGGCTCCTTCATGACAGCAATACAAGCAATTTACTCTGAACCCCAGGCTCAGGTGACCGCGGGAGGCTACAAATCTAGTATCTTCCCTATCCTTAATGGTACCAGACAGGGATGCCCCTGTCACCATTGTTATTCGCCCTCTGTGTTGAGCCAGTAGCAGCAACAATTAGGATACACCCAGACATTGCGGGAGTCAGAATAGCAAATAAGGAATACAAATTAGCCCTTTTCGCGAATGACGTTCTATTAACGATTACAAAGCCACTTATATCTCTCCCTAGACTGTATAGGGTCCTGGACGTGTTCTCAAGAGTCTCAGGGTACAAGATAAATGGAGATAAATGCGAAGTCCTCCCCATAGCCATTCCTCACCAAACTCAGAAATTATTAGAAATAAACTTTGAATTTAAATGGGTGAAACATAGACTTAGATACGTAGGGATTAGCTTGGCTTCTTAGCCTCAGGCCTTGTACAAATACAACTGTACTCCATTATTTTGCCAGATCAAAAAAGACCTGATAAAATGGAGAAATTATAACTTTTCCTGGCTAGGTAGGTTGGCGGCATTAAAAATGAATGTCCTACCGCGTATATTGTACCTGTTCAGAGCTCTACCTATCAAGATAGTAAAAGCAGATATAGAAAAGATGCAAACGTAACTGCTGACCTTTATTAGATGATCTAAGATGGCTAGGATCACTAAAACATTAGTTAATAGACACAAATCATTGGGGGGGGGGGGTGCCCCAAATTTAATGGATTACTACAGAGCAGCTATTAAAGCGAACAGGGGAAGCAGTGTGGATTTCCCTTGAGGCAGCGATAGGGGGCTGGGAATACCCAGACTCAGCTCTTTGGGACTCACATGTAGCACACACAGATGATACATTACCTAAACCTTATACCCTTGATCTGACATTAAACTTATGGGCAAAATTAGGGAGGAGAGAAGACCTTTTCCCAGACCATTCCTTGCTAACACCACTTAGATACTTACTACAGGGAGACACACAGGCGCAGTTGGGGAAATGGGAAAAGAAGGGGTTGTACAGGGTGGCGGATATTCTAGAAAACAAGAAAATTATATCTTTTTCCCAACTGCAGGCGAAAATTGACCCTTTTAAACTTCACTGGTAGCTATACCTTCAGATACGCTCTTCCCTTCAAACTTTTTTTCAAAAAAATCGCCAAACAGGGTGTCCTCTGTCTTGGAGACATGTAGCACTGGGCCTCACAGAGCCAAGCATTCCATCCCCAGACTATATGTAGCTTTTCAGTCCCCTCCAAATAAAACTAAAAAAATGCTAGCGTGGGAAAGAGACTTAGAGATAGTCAAGGAGGTGCAGGACTGGGAGTCATTATTTCAGTCGGCAGATAAAGGTCTACTAAGTGCTGACTTGAGAGAATACCATGAAAACCATCTTCCGTTGGTACTTGAACCCAGTGAGAACCTCACACATGAGCCTTCAAGGTAGTAACCAGTGTTATAGGGGTTGCGGGAGGTTAGGAACATACAAACATATGTGGAGAGATTCTGGAGACGACTATCCTCATTTATTGGCCATCTACTTGGCGAAGAGTTTACACTCACTATACAACAGGCCCTGCTGCATGAACCTATAGACAAATTTCACAGACACCTGAACACCTTTGTTAGAATTGTGTGTACAGCTACTAGAACCTGCATTGCAAAATGTTGGGAAATGGGGGCCCTGTCCTGGTCAGAAATATACAATAAAATACAACACACATATAGTGTGTACAAAACAGCATCAGGAATACTGAATAATATGGACTTAGTCAACAATATATGGTACTACTGGTTAAATAAAGAGATGCGGAGGCCGTGATTATGAGTTTGCCATTAAGCGGAATGAGGTATCGTGGAATAGGTTTCCACAGCAACTTATTTGATTTCAAACTTGGTGTCACTGACTCATATCCTATTCTCCCCCCTCAGGTTTGATGGTATTGTTTGATATTTGTTGATGTAAACTATTTATATGTAACCTGGAACACATTGTAATGTAGATCTAAATAAGATAGGCTCTTGGGATCAGAAGGTTAAGGGCCTCTCACAGAGGGGAACACCTGACGGAGATATTCCTCTTTAGAAGTACAAGAAGAGTTTAAGAATGGGAGCACAATGTTGCGCATATGGTTGCCAAAAGTTTACGTTTCCCTCTCTATTTTGCATATGGTCTGGAGCCCTGTGTTTCAATCTGCATTGTGTATGATGTTTCTTTCTTATGTAAAACTCAATAAAGAATATTTAAAATTTTCTATCTGAATCATGAAAGAACATTTTTGGGATAGTGATTCACAAAGCATATCTGGTAACAGGGAAGTCTCCCCCAGAACAAATATTATTCTGCCAGAGCAGCCGGCACCTCTTAAAGGGAATGGAAAGTCAAAATTAAACTTGAATGATTCAGATAGAGCATGTCATTTTGTTACACTTTTAAATTCACAGCTATTTTCACATGTGCTTCGTTCTCTTGGTATCCCCTGTTGAAAATAAATACACATATCCTACACTAGTGGAAGCTAGCTGCTGATCAGTGCCTGCACACATTTGTCTTGTGATAGGCTAACAGATGTGTTCAGCTAGCTCCCAGTCGTGCAATGCTGTTCCTTCAGCAAAGGATAACAAGATAATAAAGCAAATTTGATAATACAAGTACATTGGAAAGTTGTTTAGAATGGTATGTTCAAATTATGAATGAAAAATGTGGGGTTTCCTGTCCCTTTAAGATTTTAGAAATGAAGCTTCAATTGAACAGATTTGCAAGACAGCTATTTGATCATCTTTGTACTGTTACCAATTTGATACATTTGCCTTTTCTGAGGCTGCTTTTGGTAGGAAAGTTCTGCAGGTTACAGGGCATGTTCAGTGCCTAAACTGTTCTTGCCTTATTTTATGGAGGTCTTGGTTATTGGATCCCACATGTGATTGCTCATTGACTCTCACCATCTTATGAAAGAAAACAAAATGTATGCTTACCTGATAAATTAATTTATTTTATGAAAGTGAGAGTCCATGAGACGCACCCTTCTCTTTCCATAACAGTTGGCAGCAGTCCCAGTTTGCACTTTTTTTTTACCCTGCTTTATCTTTCCTATTTCTTATGTTATGTAATATACTGTTAGATTTTGTGTGTGAAGTACAGGGAACTGACTACAAATGATTAGGGACAGGCGAATGTTTCAGCGATTTTGTTAATCATTGTGGGCTAGATTACAAATGGAGCATAAAATGCAAGCATTATTCAGCGCTATTAAGTGAAGTCCATACCATTTTAATTTTTTTGATTGTTTTTGTATCAAACAATATTTACATGAGCTACAGAAAATACAAAAAAAAAAAAAAAATCCTAATTAATACTGCATCTCATTATAAACTCTATAATTGCCACAACCCCAATGCGTGAACCTCTAATGCGACTCCCCCTCTACTATTAAGCTGCCAACAAACAACCCCCACAACAAACGTTTCCGTCTAAACTAAGCCCTAAATTAAGACCCCCCAAAACTCGCTCCTACGTTAAAAGCTTATTATTATTATCGGTTATTTCTTCTACAAGATACGACGAGTCCACGGATTTCATCCTTACTTGTGGGATATTATCCTCCTGCTAAAAGGAAGTAGCAAAGAGCACCACAGCAGAGCTGTATATATAGTTCTTCCCCCCCACCCCCAGTCATTCTTTTTGCCTGTGTTATACTAGGAAGACATGGTAAAGTGAGGTGTTAGTTTTAATTTCTTCAATCAAGAAGTTTTTATTTTAAATGGTACCAGTGAGTACTATTTTCCTCAGGGGGATATGGAAGAAGATTTCTGCCCTGAGGTTAATGATCTTAGCAGTTGTAACTAAGATCCACGCTGGTTCCCACAAGACTTCTGAAGGTAACCATGAGACAGCTTCAGTGTGGAGACCGGTTTCATGCTACAAGCAGCATTAAGGTATGTGGAGCCTTTTTATTCTGAGGAGACTTGGTATATCAGAACTGGCTGGCATTTATTTCCCTATATGGGAATGGGGTAAGCAGTAATCCTATTTTAACAAGAGGGGTATTACTGGAGTCCCTAGATTTTATTTATAAATGGTTGACTTTATATGGGCATTATGTGACATGGGAGAGGCAAAGAAAAACGATACATTTCGTTTTTATTTTTGACATTAAAACCTATTTGGTTAATGGTGTGTTTGAGAGGTTATACCGTGTTGTGAATAACTTGGGTGTAAAACCGCTTTCCCATGCGGTTGTGTTTGGGCCTAGTCCGGCATCGACCTTAAGGGGCGGGGCTTATTTTTCCAGTACCCTGGGGGCAGGTAGGCGCCACAGAAGAGCTGTGGCGAGGTGCAGAGGGTATTTTTGATTGTAAATGACAAATTGTTGATCTAAGTACTTTAAGAGCCTTATTTCTGCCCTTACTTCTGGGTGCAGCATTTTGGAAAAATTGTTCACTTTTTCTTTCTTAAAGGCGCAGTACACGTTTTTTTCAAAAGTTTATTTTAAGCAATCAATAAGTGTTTAAACGACTTTTGTGGTTATTATTAGTCTGTTCAACATGTCTGACATTGAGGAATCTGAATCTCATTGTTCTATGTGTTTAGAAGCTATTGTGCAACCCCCTCTAACATTGTGTAACTCTTGTACTGAAAGAGCCTTACATTGTAAAGACCATATATTAGTTCAGGAAAGTGTGCCTAAGGATGATTCTCAGTCTGAAGAGAATCAGGATATGCCTTCCAATTCTCCCCAAGTGTCACAACCTTTAACGCCCACACAAGCGACGCCAAGTACTTCTAGTGCGTCTAATTCTTTTACTCTGCAGGAGATGGCTGCAGTTATGTCAACTACCCTTACAGAGGTATTATCTAAATTACCAGTGTTGCAGGGTAAACGCAGTAGGTCAGGTATTAATGTAAATACTGAATCCTCTGATGCTTTATTAGCTATTTCCGATGTACCCTCACAGTGTTTTGAGTTGGGGGTCAGGGAATTACTGTCCGAGGGTGAAATTTCAGATTCAGGGAATGTTTTACCTCAGACAGATTCGGACGCTATGTCCTTTAAATTTAAGCTTGAACACCTCCGCCTGTTGCTTAGGGAGGTTTTAGCGACTCTGGATGATTGTGACCCTATTGCAATTCCACCAGAGAAATTGTGTAAAATGGATAAATATCTAGAAGTACCTACTTACACTGATGTTTTTCCGGTTCCTAAGAGAATTTCGGAAATTATTAGAAAGGAATGGGATAGACCAGGCATACCGTTTTCTCCCCCTCCTAATTTTAAGAAAATGTTTCCCATATCAGACGCCATTTGGGACTCATGGCAAACGGTCCCTAAGGTGGAGGGAGCTATATCTACCCTAGCTAAGCGTACAACCATACCCATTGAGGACAGTTGTGCTTTCAAAGACCCTATGGATAAGAAGTTAGAGGGTCTACTAAAGAAATTATTTGTTAATCAGGGGTTTCTTTTACAACCTACGGCTTGCATTGTCCCAATAACTACTGCAGCAGCTTTTTGGTTTGAGGCTCTAGAAGAGTCTCTTAAGGTTGAGACCCCATTAGATGACATCTTAGATAGAATTAAGGCTCTCAAGCTAGCTAATTCTTTTATTACTGATGCCGCTTTTCAAATTGCTAAATTAGCGGCAAAGAATGCTGGATTTGCTATTCTAGCACGTAGAGCATTGTGGCTCAAATCTTGGTCTGCTGATGTCTCATCAAAAACTAAGCTTTTAGCTATTTCTTTTAAAGGTAAGACCCTTTTTGGGCCTGAATTGAAGGAAATCATTTCTGACATTACAGGCGGTAAAGGCCATGCCCTACCTCAGGATAAGTCTGTTAAGATGAGGGGTAAACAAAATAATTTTCGTTCCGAAAGGATGGAGACAATTCGAACAATTTTACCAATGATCCAGGAGGGTAAAAATATGACTACCGTGGACTTGAAGGATGCTTACCTTCATATTCCTATTCACAAGGATCATCATCAGTTTCTAAGGTTTGCCTTCCTGGACAAACATTATCAGTTTGTAGCTCTTCCCTTCGGGTTGGCCACAGCACTCAGAATCTTCACAAAGGTTCTAGGGTCTCTTTTGGCGGTTCTCAGACCGCGAGGCATAGCGGTGACGCCTTATCTAGACGATATTCTGATCCAGGCGTCAACATATCATCTGACAAAATCTCACACGGACACAGTTCTGTCTTTTCTGAGAACTCACGGCTGGAAGGTGAACATAGAGAAAAGTTCACTTGTCCCATAGACAAGGGTTCCTTTCTTGGGAACTCTGATAGACTCGGTAGCCATGAAAATATTTCTGACGGAGGTCAGAAAGTCAAAGATTCTAAATACTTGCCGAGCACTTCAGTCCATTCCTCGGCCATCAGTGGCTCAGTGTATGGAGGTAATCGGATTAATGGTAGCGGCAATGGACATCATTCCGTTTTCTCGCTTTCATCTCAGACCGCTGCAGCTGTGCATGCTCGGACAGTGGAATGGGGATTATGCAGATTTATCTCCTCAGATACATCTAGATCATGAAACCAGAGATTCTCTTCTTTGGTGGTTGTCGCTGGATCATCTGTCCCAGGGGACTTGCTTCCACAGACCCTCGTGGGTGATAGTGACAACGGACGCCAGCCTTCTGGGCTGGGGTGCAGTCTGGAATTCCCTGAAGGCTCAGGGTGTCTGGACTCAGGTGGAGTCTCTACTTCCAATCAATATTCTGGAGAGCAATATTCAATGCGCTTCAGGCGTGGCCTCAGTTGGCTTCGGCCAAATTCATCAGATTCCAGTCGGACAACATCACGACTGTGGCCTATATCAATCATCAGGGGGGAACAAGGAGTTCTTTAGCGATGAAAGAGGTATCCAAGATAATCCATTGGGCGGAGGCCCACTTTTGTCATCTGTCAGCAATCCACATCCCAGGAGTAGAGAACTGGGAGGCGGATTTTCTAAGCAGACAGACTTTTCATCCGGGGGAGTGGGAACTCCACCCGGAGGTATTTGCCTCATTGATTCTCCGATGGGGCAAACCGGAATTGGATCTGATGGCATCTTGACAGAATGCCAAGCTTCCAAGATACGGATCCAGGTCGAGGGATCCCCAGGCCGAACTGATAGATGCCTTGGCAGTGCTTTGGTCGTTCAGCCTAGCTCATGTGTTTCCACCGTTTCCTCTCCTTCCACACGTGATTGCTCGAATCAAACAGGAGAGAGCTTCGGTGATCCTGATAGCGCCTGCGTGGCCACGCAGGACTTGGTATGCGGATCTAGTGGACATGTCTTCACTACCACCGTGGAAACTTCCTTTGAGACAGGACCTTCTCATTCAAGGTCCTTTCCAACATCCAAATCTAACTTCTCTGCAGCTGACTGCGTGGAGATTGAACGCTTGATTTTATCAAAGCGTGGTTTCTCCGAGTCAGTCATTGATACCTTGATTCAGGCACGGAAGCCTGTCACCAGGAAAATCTATCATAAAATATGGCGTCAATATCTTTATTGGTGTGAATCTAAGGGCTACTCATGGAGTAAGGTCAGGATTCCCAGGATATTATCTTTTCTCCAAGAAGGATTGGAGAAAAGATTGTCAGTGTTATCAGTACTTTGACACAGGCTAGAAAGTCTGTCACTAGAAAGATCTATCATAAGATATGGCGTAAATATCTTTATTGGTGTGAATCCAAGGGCTACTCGTGGAGTAAAGTCAGGATTCCTAGGATTCTGTCTTTTCTCCAAGAAGGATTGGAGAAAGGCTTATCAGCTAGTTCCTTAAGGGACAAATTTCTGCGTTGTCAATTTTGTTTCACAAACGTTTGGCAGATGTGCCAGATGTTCAGTCTTTTTGTCAGGCTCTAACCAGAATTAAGCCTGTATTTAGACCAATTACTTCTCCCTGGAGTTTGAATTTAGTTCTCCGAGTTCTTCAAGGGGTTCCGTTTGAACCTTTACATTCCATAGATATAATAATATTATCTTGGAAAGTTCTGTTTTTGGTTGCTATTTCTTCTGCTCGACGAGTTTCTGAGCTTTCAGCGTTACAGTGTGATTCTCCTTATCTCATTTTTCATTCTGATAAGGTGGTTTTACGTACCAAACCTGGATTTCTTCCTAAGGTTGTTTCGAATAAGAATATTAATCAGGAAATTATCGTTCCTTCATTGTGTCCTAATCCTTCTTCCAAGAAGGAGCGTCTGTTACATAACTTGGACGTGGTCCGTGCCTTAAAGTTTTACTTACAGGCAACTAAGGATTTCCGTCAATCATCTTCATTGTTCATTGTTTATTCTGGAAAGCGTAGGGGTCAGAAAGCTATGGCTACCTCTCTTTCTTTTTGGCTGAGAAGTATCATCCGCCTGGCATATGAGACTGCTGGACAGCAGCCTCCTGAAAGAATTACGGCTCATCCCACTAGGGCTTTTAAAACGATGCATCTGTTGAACAGATTTGTAAGGCTGCGACTTGGTCGTCCCTTCATACTTTTTACAAGTTTGATACTTTTGCTTCTTCTTCGGCTATTTTTGGGAGAAAAGTTCTTCAAGCAGTGGTGCTTTCCGTTTAGGTCTCTGTCTTGTCCCTCCCTTTCATCCGTGTCCTGTTGCTTTGGTATTGTATCCCACAAGTAAGGATGAAATCCGTGGACTCATCGTATATTGTAGAAGAAAAGGAAATTTATGCTTACCTGATAAATTGATTTCTTCTACGATACGACGAGTCCAGGCCCTCCCTGTCAATTTGAGACAGATTATATTTTTTATTATTTACAACTTCAGTCACCTCTGCACCTTTTAGCTTTTCCTTTCTCTTCCTATAACCTTCGGTCAAATGGAGGTGGGGGGGGGAAGGGAGGAGCTATATATACAGCTCTGCTGTGGTGCCCTTTGCCACTTCCTGTTAGCAGGAGGATAATATCCCACAAGTAAGGATGAAATCTGTGGACTCGTCGTATCGTAGAAGAAATCTATCAGGTAAGCATACATTTCCTTTTGTAGAGCACCAACGGATTCTGCAGTGCTATACAAGTTAACATTTATAGGAATCAAATGGGTGCCGAGAGCTGCACTGTTGTAGTCAGCTCTTAAGAAGGTGATCTGCAAACAGTTGGACTAATAAGCTTACATGCTAAGGGGGTTGAAGGGGATAGCAATGGAGGAGAGGAACTGGTATAAAGAAAGGTTAGCGTAGGTTGTATGCATCCCTGAATAGTAGAGTCTTTAGAGAGCACTTGAAGCTTTAAAAATATTGGGGGTCTTGTGGAGCGAGGCAAACAGTTCCACAAGATGGGAGTCAGTCTGGAGAAGCCCTGTAAACGGAAGTGTGAGGAGGTACCAATAGAGGAGGAGAGGAAGAGGTCATGAGCAGAGTGAAGGGGACGGGAGGGCGAGTATCTGAAGACAAGGTCTGAGATATAGGGGGGAACAGTGCAGTTGAGGGCTTTGTATGTCAGAGTGAGAATGTTGTGTTTAACCCTTTGAGTGCTAACGACGGCTCGGAGCCCTAACGAATTTTCCCAGTCAGGTGCTGACGACGGTTTAGAGCCGTCGCTAGCACTCACCCACCTTGGTGACAGGCATCGCCGGGGCTTCACGTTTTGTGTGGTGACGTCACGCGCAACTTTATTTAAAAAATACAATAGACAGTATAGGGAAATGGGGCATGCTGCTTAGAAGCCTGTATCTCAGGCATCTAAGTAGCTACAGACCCCCAACCCGCCTAACCTTTCCAACGTTATAAGTCTTGGGGATCTGAAAAACAAAATAAAAAAAGTAAAAAAAAACCCATATATTTAAAAAATAAAAACCCCTCAAATCCAGTTTAGCACACAAAGGGTTAATCCTAGAGGCAAGAGGAAGCCAGTGAAGGGAATGGGAGAGAGGTGCAGCAGATAAAGAGCGACGTGTAATGAAGATGAGCCTGGCAGAGGCATTTATTATGGATTGTAATTAAGTTAAATGTTTATTGTCTTCTATTAGATTTTAAATCAATTGTGTCAAAAGCTATTTTTATTGGCTACCTTACTATGGCACATATCAGGCAGCTACCTGCCTATAATACTGACTGTTTTTGCCTTTAGCACCTGCTATGCCTACTAGCTGCCTATAGTACTAACTGTACTTGTCTATATCACGTTCCATGCCTGCTACCTGCCTATAATACTAGCTGTACTTGCCTATAGAACCTGCCATGTCTGCTACCTGCCTATAATACTAGCTGTACTTGCCTATAGCATCTGCAATGCCTGCTACCTGCCTATAATACTAACTGTACTTGCTTATAGCACCTGGCATGCCTGCTACCTGCCTAGAATACTGGCTGTACTTGCCTATAGCACCTGCCATGTCTGCTACCTGCCTATAATACTAGCTGTACTTGCCTATAACACCTGTCATGCCTGCTACCTGCCTATAATACTAGCTGTACTTGCCTATAGCACCTGCCATGCCTGCTACCTACCTATAGTACTAGCTGTACTTGCCTATAGCACCTGCCATGCCTGCTACCTGCCTATAGTACTAGCTGTACTTGCCTATAGCACCTGCCATGCCTGCTACCTGCCTATAGTACTAGCTGTACTTGCCTATAGCACCTGTCATGCCTTCTACCTGCCTATAATACTAACTGTACTTGCTTATAGCACCTGTTATGCCTGCTACCTGCCTATAATACTAGCTGTACTTGCCTATAGCACCTGCCATGCCTGCTACCTGCCTATAATACTGGCTGTACTTGCCTATAGCACCTGCCATGCCTGCTACCTGCCTATAATACTGGCTGTACTTGCCTGTAGCATCTGTCATGCCTGCTACCTGCCTATAATACTGGCTGTACTTGCCTATAGCATCTGCCATGCCTGCTACCTGCCTATAATACTAACTTACTATGGCACATATCAGGCGGCTACCTGCCTATAATACTGGCTTTATTTGCCTTTATCACCTGCTATGCCTATTAGCTGCCTATAGTACTAACTGTACTTGTCTATATCATGTTCCATGCCTGCTACCTGCCTATAATACTGGCTGTACTTGCCTATAGCATCTGTCATGCCTGCTACCTGCCTATACTACTAGCTGTACTTGCCTATAGCACCTGCCATGCCTGCTACCTGCTTATACTACTAGCTGTACTTGCCTATAGCACCTGTCATGCCTACTACCTGCCTATACTACTAGCTGTACTTGCCTATAGCACCTGTCATGCCTGCTAGCTGCCTATAATACTAGCTGTACTTGCCTATAGGACCCACCATGCCTGCTACCTGCCTATAATACTACCTGTACTTGCCTATAGCATCTATCATGCCTGCTACCTGCCTATAATACTAACTGTACTTGCCTATAGCACCTGCCATGCCTGCTGCCTGCCTATAATACTAGCTGTACTTGCCTATAGCACCTGCCATGCCGGCTACTACTTAATACTTAATGTACTTGCTTATAGCACCTGACATACTTGCTATCTGCCTATACTACTAGCTGTACTTGCTTATAGCACCTGCCATGCCTGCTATCTGCCTATAATACTAGCTGTACTTGCTTATAGCACCTGCCATGCCTGATACCTGCCTATAATAACTGTACTTGTTATAGCACCTGACATGCCTGCTACCTGTCTATAATAACTGTACTTGCGTATAGCACCTGACATGCCTGCTACCTGCCTATAATACTGGCTGTACTCGCCTATAGCACCTGTCATGCCTGCTATCTGCCTATAATACTAGCTGTACTTGCCTATAGCACCTGTCATGCTACTACCTGCCTATAATACTAGCTGTAGAACAAAACTCTGCAATACTGGTGTAAAGGAGGACCGGGAGAGATAAGCAGGTAAAAATGGTTTTATTCCATTTCAAAAGTACAAGTCATTACAGGCACAGCAAACAGACCCCGCGGGGTCTGTTTGCTGTGCCTGTAATGACTTGTACTTTTGATATGGAATAAAAACATTTTTACCTGCTTACCTGCTTATCTCTCCCGGTCCTCCTTTACACCAGTATTGCAGAGTTTTGTTCTATTTCTGTGAATTTGTAAGTAGGGGTTTGGAGAGCCCCAGCAATAGTGGGAGTATACGCCGATATACTGGTATTGTACTGGTATTGGGAAGGCCCTGGACTTCAGCTCTCTGTGCAAACTGTTGCTCGGTGATAGAGGGTGAACACAGGATTGCATTACCATTTGCAACTGGAGACAAAGAGATCACTCTACACTGAGAGGGCACTGTCTGGGTGAGTCCTTACCTTTTTATATTTGCACTTGGAAGTTCTATTATATCTAATAGGTGACATCCGCTTTAGTGGGACTCTGTGATAGAGTCGGTTTCACCTAATGAACTGTCATACATTATACAAAACATTTACACTGCATAATCGCTGAGGAGTCTTTCTTTTGAAATGTATAATACTAGCTGTACTTGCCTATAGCACCTGTCATGCCTGCTATCTGCCTATAATACTAGCTGTACTTGCCTATAGCAATTGTCATGCCTACTACCTGCCTATAATACTAGCTGTACTTGCCTATAGCACCCGTCATGCCTGCTACCCGCATAAAGCAACAAACAGAAGTAAATGCCATTATGTTGAGCACTGTCATAGATAATGCTGTACTCTATAACACAGTATGCAATTTATACAAAGAAGTACGATGCCATTTAGTGTTCCTTGGTCACATTTCAGATGTCTTATTTCTGCAGACTCACTGGGCATTATTCACTAATTTATGTCTCCAGCTAAACCAGTTTCTATGTTACTCTACTTTTTCACTGAATTATTTAGAGATGGATGAGCTTTAGTGAATCCGTTCCATGAATGATATAGGAACCAATCAAGCAAGTGATGCTTAACATGACCTTTAGTCAATTTAGGAGATACAGAAAGAAAGGAGGGAGAGACAGACAGAGGGGGAGGAGAAGAAAGAGAAGGCGAGAGAGACAGAGGGGGAGGAAAAGAAAGAGAATAGGAGAGACATACAGGGAGGAGGAGAAAGGGAGAGAAAGAGGATAAGGGGAAAGGGAAGGAGGGAGAGAAAGAGGAGGAGGGGAAAGGGAAGGAGGGAGGGAAAGGGAAGGAGAAAGAAGGGAAGAAAGACAGGGGAGGAGAAAGCGAGAAAAAGAAGGGATTGGGAGAAAGGGAAGGAGGAGAAAGAGAAGGGAGGAGGAGAAAGAAGGGGAGACAGAGAGGAGGAGAAACAGAAGGGGAAAGAAGGGTAGAGAGACAAAAGAAGAGAAATGGGAGAGAGAAAAAAAGGGGAGGAGGAGAAAGAGAAGGGGAGAGAGACAAAAAGGGAGGAGGAGGAGAAAGAGAAGGGGAGAGAGACAAAAGGGAAGGAGGAGAAATGGGAGAGAGACAAAAGGGAAGGAGGAGAAAGAAGGGGAAAGAGACAGAGGGGAGGGAGAGAAAGAGAAGGGGAGGAGGAGAAAGAGAAGGGGAGGAGGAGAAAGAAGGGGAGAGAGACAAAAGGGAAGGAGGAGAAAGAAGGGGAGAGAGACAGAGGGAAGGAAGAGAAAGAGAAGGGGAGGAGGAGAAAGAGAAGGGGAGGAGGTGAAAGAAGGGGAGAGAGACAGGGGAGGAGGAGAAAGAAGGGGAGAGAGACAGGGGAGGGAGACAAAGAACAGGTGAGAAAGGAGGAGAGATTAAAATAAAAAAGGAGGTGAGAGATGGGATAGAGGGCACTATATTTGCTGTGCAGCAAAGCTTTGTTCAGTGTGTGTCACACTCATGTGCTGACACTCATACACAGGTATATTATTACCAGAGCTGTGGGCATTAGCATGTTGTGTTGCTGTTTTTCTCAGCTGGCAACACAGCCCAAGGGATACAGGGAGCGACAACAAGAAGCCATCGCTTGGGGACCTGCAGGCACAGTAGCGCGGAGCTGAATTAGTTAAGTTAAATTGGTAACCCTTTGGTATAAGTGACTTCATTTTCACATTTTCTAACAAAATATGCACAAAAATTGCAGTCTCATTAATTTTTTTAACTTAAGCAAAACAAAGATTTCTATTAACCACTTGGTAACCCCTTGAAGGTTATAGAGGATTGTAGGTAGACCGTTCCCTGCGAATTGGATGAAGGGGTGTATTTTGGATTACACACACACACACACACACACACAATATATATATATATATATATATATATATATATATATATATATATATATATATATATATATATATATATATATATATATATATATATATATATATATATATATATAAAGTTCAAAGTAGACAAGCACTCCAGAAATCCAAATCACATGCCCAGGGTGCAGCAGATAGGTAAATAGAAAGTAATGAAGAGTGCACTCACCAGGACTTTTCAAAGTTTTATTCCAATTATGTGAACGTTTTCGGGGGATTAGCCCCTTCCTCAGACATACAAAATACAATATGAGCAAAAACCCACACCAGACACCCTTATAAAGGTGGGCCAGCCAATCACATGCTCTCCACAGTAAGGTGCCTCCAACAAGTGAGGACACCCCCATGGCAACAAATGAGTCAGACCCAAACAGCAAAAATAGTGAACATAAATACATAAAATGAACAGCAGGACAAGATTGGTCATAAGCAGGGCAATACAAAATGTATAAGTTAAATACATTGTATAGAACAAATCAAAGTTCCTATCCAAATAAGATCAGCATCATTAAACATGAAATCCATAAATCATGAAAGCACATAAATACATAGGTAAAGTGCATCAAAGGCATTGAAGGCATAATGTGTGTTAATCTGTGTTAACATATGGGCATGTCAGAAACTCAGAAGAGGGGGGGGAGGGGAGGCTATGTGTACACTGTGCTGCAGAAAAGCCAACAAGATTGGTCATAAGCAGGGCAATACAAAATGTATAAGTTAAAGGGACACTAAACCTTGCAATAAACTTTATCTCAAATGAACAAAACATATGTATTAATCACATTGACAATATGCTTCAATTATAAAATATTTATTGTTTTCTGTATATTCATATAACAAAATTAATAGTTTTCCAAACCCACACTTACTAGTTTAGATGTCCGTAACCAATAGTCCCTGATAACCTGCGTTATCAATATGGCCGTAATCCGCCTTACTGCGCATGCGCTTTATTCTTCCGCGTCATCAAAAACATCACAATCCTTTTGAGCTGCAGACCGCCGCGTTATGCCAGTAGATGCCTTGTAATGGCGTTTGTAATCAAATAGGCAATATGCGCATGCGATAAACGGCGGAATGATTTGCTCATGCGCCCGATGACGAATCCTTGGGATAATTATATGCACGCTAGAGCATAGCGATTGGACTAACTGTATTCTAATTTCTACACTGAGAAAGGGGGTTTGGCTTGGGTGACGCAATTTCAAGGATTTTGTATCTCCTTTTCTAAGTCAAGAAATACTCGTTTAATATTCAAATAACTTGAGGATTAAAACTTACCTGATTTGAATATTAAACGAGTATTTCTTGACTTAGAAAAGGAGATACAAAATCCTTGAAATCGCGTCACCCAAGCCAAACCCCCTTTCTCAGTGTAGAAATTACACTGGTGAGTGCACTCTTCATTACTTTCTATATATATATATATATATATATATATATATATATATATATATATATATACACATATTTGTGAAATGCTAGGATTGACCATTGGAACAAATAAAGGGGACTCTCATTCATGAAGTATGAAATACTTGAGGCTGAAAGCTCTTTTATTTGTTTCAATCGTTCGCCGCACCGAGCTGCTCAGGCAGCACACGCAGAACGCTGTTTTGCTAAGAGGTGACGTTTCCACCTCTTAACAAATAGCCGTGTGGGAAATACAGCGCCAAGCCAGATTTCTCGCACGGCTATTGGCTCAAAGGTTGAAACATCACCTCTTAACAAAACTGTGTTTTGCATGGGCTGCCTGAGCAGCTCAGTGCAACTAACGCTTGAAACAAATAAAGGAGCTTTCAGCATCAAGTATTTCATACTTCATGAATGGAAATCCACAAATGCTATGATTGACAATAACTTTAAGGTCCCGACACAGCATTTCAATCAGGTTGAGGTCTGGCCTTAGACTGGGCCATTGACACCTTGGTTCTTTTCTTTTTTCAGCCATTCTGTTGTAGATTTGCTGGTGTGCTTGGGATCATTGTCCTGTTGCATGACCCAATTTCGGCCAAGTTTTAAGTTTTAACTGTCGGACAGATGACCTCACATTTGACTCTAGAATACTTTGGTATACTCAATGACTGCAAGGTGCCCAGGTCCTATGGCTGCAAATCAAGCCCAAATCATTAACCCTCCACCACCATGCTTGACGGTTGGTATGAGGTGTTTGTGCTGATATGCTGTGTTTGGTTTTCTCCTAACGTGGCACTTAACTTTGGTCTTGTCTGTGCAAAGATCATTGTTTCAGAAGTCTTGTGGTTTGTTCAGATGCAACTTTGCAAACCTAGCCATGCTACCATGTTCTTTTTGTGGAGAAGAGGCAACCCTTCCATACAAACCAAACTTCTTCAGTCTTTTTCTAAATTATACTGTTGTGAACTTTAATATTAACATGCTAACAGAGGCCTGTAGAGTCTGAGATGTAACTGTTGGGTTTTTTGCAATTTCTCTGAGCAGTGCACGGTCTGACCTTAGGGTGAATTTGCTGGGATGTCCACTCCTAGTGAGACTGGCAACTAACTGTCTTGAATGTTTTCCACTTGTGAATAATCTTTCTCACTATAGAATAATGGACTTTAAATTGTTTAGAAATGGCATTATAACCCTTCCCAGATTGATGGACAGCAACAATTGCTTTCTCTAAGATCGTTGCAGATCGTTGCAGACCAGCAATCTTCTAAAACCCCAGCTTTTATAGAGGGGGTTACACTTGTGATGATGATCAATTAATCAAGGGCATTTGATTAGCAGCACATGGCTGCTACTTAGCCATTTAATTCCTGGAAGCAGTAAGGGTGTACTTAGTTTTTCACAAATGGCTTCTCCATTTTGGCTTTATTTTTGTTAACTAAATCATGACACAGTGTAATATAATTTTTGTTCATCTGAGGTTTTATTACCTAATTTTATGACCTGCTAAGTACCAGATGATTGTTATTATGTCCTGTGGAGTGTGTGTATGTATGTATGTATGTGTGTATATATATATATATATATATATATATATATCCTATATAATAAATGGCCAAGTATGTTTGTCAGATGCAGTCATGCGCAGTAGAGACTGCACATGACAAACATACCTGGCCGTTTGGATCCTGACACTCAGCACTCAGCAAGGCTGGAGCGGAGTGTCAGGGGGCGTGGCCGACAGGAGCGTCGTGATGGGGGCGTGACTGGACACGGTGAGGGGTGTGGCCAGGCGCTGTGAGGGGGTGTGACCGGGTGCGATGAGGGGCGTGAGCGGGCGGGTGTCACCACGATGGGGCGTGGACGGGCAGGATGCCGCAATGGGGGCATGGCCAGAGAGGCATAGGGTTTGAAAGACAGAGCCAGAGAGGGGGGGGGGGAGCCAAATAGAGGGGGGAGAGAGCCAATTAGGGGGGAGAGAGAGAGCAAAAGAGGAAAGAGAGCCAAAGTGGAGAGAGCAAAAGAGGAAAGAGAGCCAAAGAGGAGAGAGAACAAAAGAGGGGCAGAGAGAGCAAAAGAAAGGGGGGGAGAGAGCCAAAGAGGGGAGAGAGAGAGCAAAAGAGGGTAGAGAGAGAGCGCAAAGGAGAGGGGGGAGAGAGCAAAAGAGAGGGGGGAGAGAGCAAGGGGTGGGACCGCTGTACTGCAAAAAATGGCCCGTGTACACGTGCTTTAGTACTAGTATATATATATATATATATATATATATAAAAAATATGTCTGTGTATCATAGTGTGTGCATGTGTATGTACGTGTATATATATATATATATATATATATATATATAATATCTGTGTGTGTAATAGTGTGTGCATGTGGAGTGTGTGTGCATGTGGTGTGTGTGTATGTATGTATATATGTATATATGTATATATATATACACACCAAGGACGTGCAGTCATAGGAGCCATTTTGGCCCCCACAGTTTATTTAAATTTAACATAAATGGAAAAAAAATTGTGTTAAAAAAAAAATTACTTTTTTTTTTTCTCCCCCATGTTACGCTATGGAGATGCAGACAGTGTACTTTACATACTCCATTGCGCAACATGGGTGCATATTTTGATAATTAGAGCGACACCTGCTGGCTACTAAACAAAAAATATTAACCTTTTTTTTCTCCCCATGTTACACTATGGAGAGGCAGTGTACTTTTCTACTTCTCCATTGCGTAACATGGGTGCATTTTTTAAATCCCACAGTAATGAAGAGAACACCACCCACTGGCTGCCACAGGCTGACCTAACGTCAGTGTGGAAAAAATAGGCCAATAGGAGGCATCACTCGTAGTGCCTCTTAGCAAGGGAGCCAATCAGAGGACATGTTCTCCTGGTGATTGACAGCACCAGGAGAACGTGACCGTTGTTGATTGGCTCCCTGCACATGCGCAAGATAGCTTGATTCTGAGCGCATCGCAGTACTGGCGGCAAAGAGAACTGGGAAGGAGAGATTGTTGCCACCTGCAGCACCATTCACAGAACGTTTATCCGGCTGTTCCTGCCTTCCTGGATTGTCTGACGTCATCTACCTCCGCGGCGCTGCTGCTCTCAGTCTGCTGTGAAACCACACAGTGCTCAGCTTCTAGGACTCACAGTTGTTACGGGGAGCAGTTCGTTTGCTACTCTAAACCTGTTCAGTGAGTATTTCTGCAACACCATCATTACAGATCACAGTTAACTCAAAACCTTTTACCATATGACTTTCACAACATAAGTCCTCCTGTGTTTATGCTATGATAAGCGGACAACATTGTTACTGAAATTGGAGTTATATGCTGTATATGAACTTGTCTGAAATGTATCATTGTGACTAACCTGCTTACTAAGCAACAACTGTTTTTACAAGAGACTGTCACTCCGCCTGAATATGAACTTACCTAAAGTCTATCACTCTGACTACTCTGCTTACTGAGCACCAGCTGCCTTAACAAGAGACTCTCATTCGGCCTAACCTGCTTAATAAGTAACTGTTGCTTGTGCACAAACCTCCTTACCAGACTTTTACCATGTTTCTCTTGTAAGATGTATCGAGTCCACGGATTCATCCTTACTTGTGGGATATTCTCCTTCCCTACAGGAAGTGGCAGAGAGAGCACCCACAGCAGAGCTGTCTATATAGCTCCTCCCTTAGCTCCACCCCCCAGTCATTCTCTCTGCCTGCTTAACTGCTAGGAAGGGCAAAGAGCTATGTGGTGACTAAAATGTTAGTTTTTTATTTCTCAAGCAAAAGTTTATTATTTTAAATGGTACCGGTGTGTACTATTTACTCACTGGCAGAAAAGGGATGAAGATTTCTGCAAGGAGGATGATGATCTTATTACTTTGTAACTAAGATCCACTGCTGTTCTCACAAGGACTGAAGAGTACTGGATAACTTCAGTTGGGAGAACGGTTTGCAGGCTAAGCTGCATATGAGGTATGTTCAGTCTATATTTTTCTAGACAGACTGTGTTAATTCTAGAAAAGGCTGGCATTATTCCCATGAGGGAAGGGTAAGCTGTATTCAGACACTTTGATAGGAATTTCAGCTTGCTTGAAGGGCTCATTAGTTACTGGTGACACTGTTAAGAAAAAACGTTTTGTTTATTGATGCAATTATAACATTTTCTGAAGGGACTAAAGGGCTGGTGACACTGTTAGGAAAAAACGTTTTGTTTATTGAGGACAATTATAACGTTTTTTGAAGGGACTAAAGGGGTCATTGTGGCTTGGTTTTGAGTTTTGTAACTCACATGGTTAATTAAGAGACACTCTGGTGTTTCTCTGATAGGCCTCAAAACATTGAGTGAGGTGGGAGGGGCCTATTTCCGCACCTCAGTTGCGCAGTTTCCTTTCCTCTGAGACATCCAACTGCTTCTCCTGAGGTTACTGCTGTGTTTGAGGGCTGTAAATGAAGTTTTTTTTCCCCACAAATCGTTCTGAAGGGCAGGTAGGAGCCACAGCAGAGCTGTGGCAAGGTGCTGAAAGTCTTTTTTAACGTTTTTGACGTTTTTTCAATCCGGTTTTGCTATTAAGGGGTTAATTGTTTATTTGCATAGCTGTGCAAACTTACTAAGTCTTTATGGTGCTACTGTAAAAATTTCGTTAAGTTTACTGCTTTTTTACACTGTTTTGCAGAATTGGTGCAGCTTTTTTTCTCTTAAAGGCACAGTACCGTTTTATTTCTAAGTGTTTTTTACTTTGATTACAGTGTTTTCCAAGCTTGCTTGTTACATTACTAGCCTGTTTAACATGTCTGACACCAAGGAAAATCCTTGTTTAATATGTTTGGAAGCCATTGTGGAACCCCCTCTTAGAATGTGTCCCAATTGTACTGATATGTCTATAAACTATAAAGAACATATATTAGCAATTAAAAATAGAGCAATAGATGATTCTCAATCAGAGGTAAATGAGGGATCGCCATCTAGCTCTCCCCAAGTGTCACAACCAGTAACGCCCGCACAAGTGACGCCAAGTACCTCTAGTGCGTCAAATTCTTTTACTTTACAAGACATGGCCACAGTTATGAATACAACCCTCACAGAGGTTTTATCTAAACTGCCTGGTTTACAAGGAAAGCGGGACAGCTCTGGGTTTAGGAAAAATGCTTTAGTAGCCGTATCTGATATGCCCTCACAATGCTCTGAAGTAGTGGTGAGGGATTTGTTATCTGAGGGAGAAATTTCTGATTCAGGAAAGACGCTTCCTCAGACAGATTCTGATATGACGGCCTTTAAATTTAAGCTTGAACACCTCCGCTTATTGCTCAGGGAGGTATTAACGACTCTAGATGATTGTGACCCTATTGTGGTTCCAGAGAAATTGTGTAAAATGGATAAATACTTAGAGGTTCCTGTTTACACTGATGTTTTTTCCAGTCCCTAAGAGGATTGTGAATATTATTACTAAGGAGTGGGATAGACCAGGTATTCTGTTCTCTCCCCCTCCTGTTTTTAAGAAAATGTTTCCCATATCTGACACCATGCGGGACTCGTGGCAGACAGTTCCTAAGGTGGAGGGAGCTATTTCTACTCTGTCTAAGCATACAACTATACCTATCGAAGACAGTTGTGCTTTCAAAGATCCTATGGATAAAAAATTAGAGGGTCTCCTGAAGAAAATTTTTGTTCATCAGGGTTTTTCTCTCCAACCTATTGCGTGCATTGTTCCTGTAACTACTGCAGCTGCTTTCTGGTTTGAGGCTCTTCAGATGGAGACTACATTAGAGGAGATTATGGATAGAATCAAGGCCCTTAAGTTGGCTAATTCTTTTATTACAGATGCCGCATTTCAACTGGATAAGTTAGCGGCGAAGAATTCAGGTTTTGCCATTTTAGCACGCAGGGCGTTATGGCTTAAGTCCTGGTCTGCTGATGTGTCATCTAAATCTCAACTTTTGAACATCCCTTTCAAAGGAAAGACCCTATTCGGGCCTGAACTGAAAGAGATTATTTCAGATATCACTGGAGGGAAAGGTCATGCCCTTCCTCAGGATAGATCAAATAAGATGAAGACCAAACAAAATAATTTTTGTTCCTTTCGGAACTTCAAGAGTGGTTCTGTTTCAGCTTCCTCTGCTGCAAAGCAAGAGGGGAATTTTGCCCAATCCAAGTCAGTCTGGAGACCTAACCAGGCTTGGAACAAGGGTAAACAGGCCAAGAAGCCTGCAGCTGCCTCTAAGACAGCATGAAGGGGTAGCCCCCAATCCGGGACCGGATCTAGTAGGGGGCAGACTCTCTCTCTTCGCTCAGGCTTGGGCAAGAGATGTTCACGATCCCTGGGCTTTAGAAATTGTGTCCCAGGGATATCTTCTGGAATTCAAAGACTCCCTTCCATATTTCATATTTCTCGATTGTCTGTAAACCAGACAAAGAGAGAGGCGTTCTTATGCTGTGTAGAAGAGCTTGTTACCATGGGGGTGATCCGCCCAGTCCCAAAAGAGGAACAGGGGCTAGGGTTCTACTCAAACCTGTTTGTGGTTCCAAAAAAAGAGGGAACTTTCAGACCAATCTTGGATCTCAAAATTCTAAACAAGTTCCTCAAAGTTCCATCATTCAAGATGGAGACCATTCGGACTATTCTGCCTCTGATTCAGGAGGGTTAATATATGACTACCGTGGACTTAAAGGATGTGTATCTACACATCCCTATTCACAGAGATCATCATCAATTTCTCAGATTTGCCTTTCTAAACAGGCATTACCAGTTTGTGGCTCTTCCCTTCAGGTTGGCCACGGCTCCAAGAATTTTCACAAAGGTGCTTGGGTCCCTTCTGGCAGTTCTACGACCTCGGGGCATAGCAGTGGCGCCTTATCTAGACGACATCTTAATTCAGGCGTCGACTTTTCAGCTAGCCAAGTCTCACACGGACATTGTGTTGGCTTTTCTGAGATCTCACGGGTGGAAGGTGAACATAAAAAAGAGTTCTCTCTTCCCTCTTACAAGAGTTTCCTTTCTAGGGACTCTGATAGATTCGGTAGAAATGAAAATATTTCTGACGGAGGTCAGAAAATCAAAACTTTTAACCACTTGCCGAACTCTTCATTCCATCCCTCGGCCATCAGTGGCTCAGTGTATGGAGGTAATCGGACTCATGGTAGCGGCAATGGACATAGTTCCTTTTGCCCGCCTACACCTCAGACCACTGCAACTATGCATGCTCAAACAGTGGAATGGGGATTATGCAGATTTATCTTCTCAACTGCATCTGGACCAGGAGACCAGAGATTCTCTTCTCTGGTGGTTGTCTCAGGACCACCTGTCTCAGGGAATGTACTTCCACAGGCCAGAGTGGCTCATTGTTACGACAGATGCCAGCCTGCTAGGCTGGGGTGCAGTCTGGAACTCCCTGAAAGCACAGGGCTTATGGTCTCGGGAGGAATCTCTTCTTCCGAAAAATATTCTAGAACTGAGAGCGATATTCAAGGCGCTTTAGGCGTGGCCTCAGCTTGCTGCAGCCAAATTCATCAGGTTTCAGTCGGACAACATCACGACTGTAGCTTATATCAATCATCAAGGAGGTACAAGGAGTTCTCTAGCGATGATGGAGGTAACCAAAATAATCCGTTGGGCAGAGGATCACTCTTGCCATCTCTCAGCAATCCACATCCCAGGAGTAGAGATCTGGGAGGCGGATTTTCTAAGTCGTCAGACTTTTCATCCGGGGGAGTGGGAACTCCATCCGGAAGTATTTGCTCAGCTGATTCAGCTATGGGGCACACCAGAATTGGATCTGATGGCATCTCGTCAGAATGCCAAACTTCCTCGTTACGGGTCCAGGTCCAGGGACCCAAGGCGGTACTGATAGATGCTCTAGCAGTGCCTTGGTCCTTCAATCTGGCCTACGTATTTCCACCGCTTCCTCTCCTTCCACGTCTGGTTGCCAGAATCAAGCAGGAGAGAGCTTTGGTGAGTCTGATAGCACCTGCGTTGCCACGCAGGACTTGGTATACAGACCTAGTGGGCATGTCCTCAGTTCCACTGTGGACCCTGCCAATGAGGCGGGACCTTCTAATCCAGGGTCCGTTCTCGCATCCAAATCTAGTTTCTCTGCGTCTGACTGCTTGGAGATTGAACGCCTAATTCTATCTAAGCGTGGGTTCTCTGAGTCGGTCATTGATACCCTGATTCAGGCTAGAAAACCCGTCACCAGGAAGATCTATCATAAGATTTGGCGCAAATATCTTTATTGATGTGAATCCAAAGGTTACTCGTGGAGTAAGATTAGGATTCCTAGAATATTGTCTTTTCTCCAAGAGGGTTTGGAGAAGGGCAAATATCTGCTTTGTCTATTCTACTACACAAACGTCTGGCAGATGTCCCAGACGTTCAAACCTTTAGTCAGGCTTTGGTCAGAATTAAGCCTGTATTTAGGCCTGTTGCTCCTCCTTGGAGCCTAAACTTAGTCCTTTGAGTTCTTCAAGGGGTTCCGTTTGAACCTATGCATTCCATAGATATTAAGCTTCTATCTTGGAAAGTTTTGTTTTTAGTTGCTATCTCTTTGGCTCGAAGAGTTTCTGAGCTATCTGCTTTACAGTGTGATTCACCTTATCTTATTTTACATGCAGATAAGGTGGTTTTGCGTACCAAACCTGGGTTTCTTCCTAAGGTTGTTTCTAATAAGAATATCAATCAAGAGATTGTTGTTCCTTCACTGTGTCCTAATCCTTAATCAAAGAAGGAACGTCTGTTGCACAATCTTGATGTGGTTCATGCTTTAAAGTTCTACTTACAAGCAACCAAAGATTTCCGTCAAACATCTTCATTGTTTGTTGTTTATTCTGGAAAGCGGAGAGGCCAAAAGGCTACGGCTACCTCTCTTTCCTTTTGGCTGAAAAGCATCATCCGTTTGGCCTATGAGACTGCTGGACGGCAGCCTCCTGAAAGGATTACTGCTCATTCTACTAGAGCTGTGGCTTCCACATGAGCTTTTAAAAATGAGGCTTCTGTTGAACAGATTTGTAAGGCGGCGACTTGGTCTTCGCTTCATACTTTTTCCAAATTTTACAAATGCGATACTTTTGCTTCTTCTGAGGCTATTTTTGGTTGAAAGGTTCTACAAGCAGTGGTGCCTTCCGTTTAAGGTCCCTGTCTTGTCCCTCCCTTCATCCGTGTCCTAAAGCTTTGGTATTGGTATCCCACAAGTAAGGATGAATCTGTGGACTTGATACATCTTACAAGAGAAAACATAATTTATGCTTACCTGATAAATTTATTTCTCTTGTGATGTATCGAGTCCACGGCCCGCCCTGTTTATTACGACAGACATATATATATATATTTATTTTTAAAACTTTCAGTCACCACTGCACCCTATAGTTTCTCCTTTTTCTTCCTAGCCTTCGGTTGAATGACTGGGGGGTGGAGCTAAGGGAGGAGCTATATAGACAGCTCTGCTGTGGGTGCTCTCTCTGCCACTTCCTGTAGGGAAGGAGAATATCCCACAAGTAAGGATGAATCCGTGGACTCGATACATCACAAGAGAAATAAATTTATCAGGTAAGCATAAATTATGTTTTTGCTAATATTTACCTCACGGTTACCTTGAGACTTTGTGTACTTTATCTCCTTTATTACTTGTTGCATTACTGCTGTGATACCACTTGTTTATACTACTGTATTATGAGCTTTTGGTTCGTTTTGCTTTACTAGTCTAGTCCTGACATCAGGGGATAGAATAATAAAATAAATGTGCAGCAATGATATTCATTGTTAGGACCCCTAAACACCTTGGATTTTGAAAACATTTATTTTCTTACGCAAATAAAAAAAATTAATGCTATTCATTTGTAAATTTTGGGTTAACAGTAGCACTGTTTACATAACTTAGCATGCCACGTGCTTGCTAACTGTCTTGGCAAAAATGAGTAGCAGGGCTAAATTATTAACCTTCCATGATTCTGATAAAAATTGCAAACTTTCTAATGTAATTGTATTATTATGTAATTTACTCTCTTTTAATCCTTTGTTGAACAGCATACCTAGTGGGATAGAGCACGTGCGTGTCTTGAGCACCACATAGTGGCAGAAGTAGTGTTTGCAGTATTGATCATTTGTTATTTTTTGTGAAAATAAAAATATCTAGATATGCTCAGCAGCATGTGTGTGTTAAAAACTTTCAAGGGATATGAAACCAATATTTTTTTTTTCATAATTCAGATACAGCAGTAATTTGTAGCAAATTTCTAATGTACTCCTCAAAAAAATGATAATAGGAGTACATTAGAAAGTTGCTTAAAACTGCTGCTTTATCGGAATCATGACAGAAAAAAATATGGGTTTCATATTCCTTTAAAGGGATAGGAAAGTCAAAATAAAACCTGCATGATTCTAATAGAGCATGTCCCTTTAACTATATTTTATTTGCTGTTTAGAGAGGTTAAAGGACATATAAATATTTGTGTCACTGGCTGTGTGTGCCGTGTGTGTGCCGTGTGTGTATTGATGGTAAAAAGAAACTGTGGAGATTCTCCACAGTGCAGAAATGGCGTCTGACTGTCACCTGTTACTCTCGGGCAATTATTTTATTTCTTTTTACCATCAATACACACGGCACACACAGCCAGTGACACAAATATTTATATGTCATTTAACCTCTAGTTCAATGCTAGTTTAAGTACTGTTCACAATCCTTTTTTTTTAAGCTACATCTATTAGGTGGTTCACATATGGGTTTGTCGGGCATATCATAGCAAGTGCCTCACCAGCCTCAGACTTCACTGATACACACACACAGTTGTGCTCATAAGTTTACATACCCTGGCAGAATTTATGATTTCTTGGCCAAAAAAAATTCTTTCACTCATGGTTAGTGTTTGGCTAAAGCCATTTATTATCAATCAACTGTGTTTACACTTTTTAACTCATAATGACAACAGAAACTACCCAAATGACCCTGATCAAAAGTTTACATACCCTGGTAATTTTGGCCTGATAACATGAACACAAGTTGACACAAAGGGGTTTGAATGGCTATTAAAGTTAACCATCCTCACCTGTGATTTGTTTGGTTGTAATTAATGTGTGTGTATAAAAGGTCAATGAGTTTCTGGACTCCTGACAGACCCTTGCATCTTTCATCCAGTGCTGCACTGACATTTCTGGATTCTGAGTCATGGGGAAAGCAAAAGAATTGTCAAAGGATCTGCAGGAAAAGGTAGTTGAACTGTGTTCAATTTCTAATCAAAAAGTGGAAATTGAGGGGTTTTGTTGAAACCAAACCACAGTCAGGTAGACCAACTAAAATTCCAGCCACAACTGCAAGGAAAATTGTTCGGGTGCAAAGAAAAAGCCACAAATAACTTCAGGTGAAATACAGGACTCTCTGAAAACATGTGGTTTGGCTGTTTCAAGATGCACAATAAGGAGGCACTTAAAGAAAGATGGGCTGCATGGTAGAGTTGTTAGAAGAAAGCCATTACTGTTCAAATGTCACAAAGTATCCCGCTTACAATACGCCAAACAGCACAAAGACAAGCTTAAACCCTTCTGGCACAAAGTCTTTTGGAGTAATGAGACCAAAATTTATCTTTTTGGCCACAACCATAAACGCTACATTTGGAGAGAAGTCAACAAGGCCTATGATGAAAGGTACACCATTCCTACTGTAAAACACGGAGGTGGATTGCTGATTTTTTCGGGATGTGTGAGCTACAAAGGCACAGGAAATTTGGTCAGAATTGATGGCAAGATGAATGCAGTATGTTATCAAAAAATACTGGATGAAAATGTGCATTCATCAGCCCAGAAGCTGCGCATGAGACGTACTTGGACATTCCAACATTACAATGATCCTAAACACAAGGCCAAGTCAACCTGTCATTGGCTACAGCAGAATAAAGTGAAGGTTCTGGAGTGGCCATCTCAGTCTCCTGACCTCGATATCATTGAGCCACTCTGGGGAGATCTCAAAAGTGCAGTTCATGCAAGACAGCCCAAGAATTTACAGGAAATGCAGGCTTTTTGCCAGGAAGAATGTACAGCTTTACCATCTGACAAGATAAAGAGCCTCATCCACAAATACCACAAAAGACTTCAAGCTGTCATTGATGTTAAAGGGGGCAATACATGGTATTAAGAACTGGGGTATGCAAACTTTTGATCAGGGTCATTTGGGTAGTTTCTGTTGTCATTATTTAAAAAGAGTAAACACAGTTGATTGATAATAAATGGCTTCAGCCAAACAATAACCATGAGTGAAAGAAAAATGTGTTATCATTCATATTCTCTACAAAATTGCCAAAAAATCATAAATTCTGCCAGGGTATGTAAACTTATGAGCACAAATATATATATATATATATATATATATATATATATATATATATATATATATATACATACATACACACACACATATATATTAATCTATGAAGATAGAGAGAATATAGAATAAGGGAAAAAAATAAGAAAAAGAAAAGTAGGATTCCCTAGCCAGCACTTCCTATTTCGTTACAATATATTGATAAGAGATATCATACCAGAGGAGTACCAAAATCACAGCCAAAGCAAGGAATCAAAGTGCACATTGATAATACAAAAAAGTTAAACTTTATTAACTACCTTAGTCTAAAACACATAAACATACCCTATTTCCCCTAACTCTATTAAAATTGCACAAACCTATGGCCATAGGAGAGAAAAAATGGTATAAGACATCTGTCTTATACATACATCTGTCAAGATATAAAATCTATACTTGGTAAGATACCCCTGTTAAGAAACAGACTTAAATAAAGAATTAGTTAACAAATATATATATGTCAAGAAGACTGATGTCAAGGCATAGTACAGTCCAACAATATCCAGCAATTGGTATGCATGTATATATCACATGAGGCAATAACGTAACTGTTAAAGTTAGCTGTAAGCTGCAGGTTAGTGACGCTGTAAAATAAGCAGTTCATGCAGATATAGTCACTATGTATGTATGAGCAGTACATGCAGATATAGTCACTATGGCCTAGATTTGGAGTTTGGCGTTAGCCGTGAAAACCAGCGTTAGAGGCTCCTAACGCTGGTTTTAGGCTAACTCCGGTATTTGGAGTCACTCAAAATAGGGTCTAACGCTCACTTTTCAGCCGCGACTTTTCCATACCGCAGATCCCCTTACGTCAATTGCGTATCCTATCTTTTCAATGGGATCTTTCTAACTCCGGTATTTAGAGTCGTGTCTGGAGTGAGCGTTAGACATCTAACGACAAAACTCCAGCCGCAGGAAAAAAGTCAGTAGTTAAGAGCTTTCTGGGCTAACGCCGATTTATAAAGCTCTTAACTACTGTGCTCTAAAGTACACTAACACCCATAAACTACCTATGTACCCCTAAACCGAGGTCCCCCCACATCGCTGCCACTCGATTAAAATTTTTTAACCCCTAATCTGCCGACCGCCACCTACGTTATACTTATGTACCCCTAATCTGCTGCCCCTAACACCGCCGACCCCTGTATTATATTTATTAACCCCTAATCTGCCCCCCACAACGTCGCTGCCAGCTACCTACAATAATTAACCCCTAATCTGCCGACCGCAAAGCGCCGCCACCTACATTATAGCTATGTACCCCTAATCTGCTGCCCCTAACACCGCCGACCCCTATATTATATTTATTAACCCCTAACCTGCCCCCCACAACGTCGCCGCCACCTGCCTACAATAATTAACCCCTAATCTGCCGACCGCAAAGCGCCGCCACCTACGTTATACTTATGTACCCCTAATCTGCTGCCCCTAACACCGCCGACCCCTATATTATATTAATTAATTCCGATTGGCTGATAGAATCCTATCAGCCAATCGGAATTCGAGGGACGCCATCTTGGATGACGTCCCTTAAAGGAACCGTCATTCTTCAGTTGGACGTCGCCGGAAGAAGATGGGTCCGCGGTGGAGGTCTTCAGGATGGAGCCGGTCGTCATCGGATGAAGATAGAAGATGCCGCTTGGATCAAGATGGTTGCCGGTCCGGATCGCCTCTTCTTCCCGGATAGGATGAAGACTTTGGAGCCTCTTCTGGACCTCTTCAGCCACCGGATGATGGATCGCCAACCCCCGCTTGGGTTGGATGAAGATTTTGGAGCCAGGACGGATCGGTGATACCTGGTGAGGTGAAGACAAGGTAGGATGATCTTCAGGGGCTTAGTGTTAGGTTTATTTAAGGGGGGTTTGGGTTAGATTAGGGGTATGTGGGTGGTGGGTTGTAATGTTGGGGGGGGGTATTGTATGTTTTTTTTACAGGAAAAAGAGCTGAACTTTTTGGGGCATGCCCCGCAAAGGGCCCTGTTCAGGGCTGGTAAGGTAAAAGAGCTTTGAACTTTAGTAATTTAGAATAGGGTAGGGCATTTTTTTATTTTGGGGGTCTTTGTTATTTTATTAGGGGGCTTAGAGTAGGTGTAATTAGTTTAAAATTGTTGTAATATTTTTCTTATGTTTGTAAATATTTTTTTATTTTTTGTAACTTAGTTCTTTTTTATTTTTTGTACTTTAGTTAGTTTATTTAAATGTATTTTTTTGTAGGTATTGTATTTAATTAATGTATTGATAGTGTAGTGTTAGGTTTAATTGTAGGTAATTGTAGGTATTTTATTTAATTAATTTAATGATAGTATAGTGTTAGGTTTAATTGTAACTTAGGTTAGGATTTATTTTACAGGTAAATTTGTAATTATTTTAAATATTTTAGCTATTAAATAGTTCTTAAATATTAAATAGCTATTGTACCTGGTTAAAATAATTACAAAGTTGCCTGTAAAATAAATATTAATCCTAAAATAGCTACAATATAATTATTATTTATATTGTAGCTATTTTAGGATTTATTTTACAGGTAAGTATTTAGCTTTAAATAGGAATAATTTATTTAATAAGAGTTAATTAATTTCGTTAGATTAAAATTATATTTAACTTAGGGGGGTGTTAGTGTTAGGGTTAGACTTAGCTTTAGGGGTTAATACATTTATTAGAATAGCGGTGAGCTCCGGTCGGCAGATTAGGGGTTAATAATTGAAGTTAGGTGTCGGCGATGTTAGGGAGGGCAGATTAGGGGTTAATACTATTTATTATAGGGTTAGTGAGGCGGATTAGGGGTTAATAACTTTATTATAGTAGCGCTCAGGTCCGCTCGGCAGATTAGGGGTTAATTATTGTAGGTAGCTGGCTGCGACGTTGTGGGGGGCAGGTTAGGGGTTAATAAATATAATATAGGGGTCGGCGGTGTTAGGGGCAGCAGATTAGGGGTACATAAGGATAATGTAAGTAGCGTCGGTTTACGGAGCGGCAGATTAGGGGTTAAAAATAAAATGCAGGTGTCAGCGATAGCAGGGGCGGCAGATTAGGGGTTAATAAGTGTAAGGTTAGGGGTGTTTAGACTCGGGGTACATGTTAGGGTGTTAAGTGCAGACGTAGGAAGTGTTTCCCCATAGCAAACAATGGGGCTGCGTTAAGAGCTGAACGCGGCTTTTTTGCAGGTATTAGGTTTTTTTTCAGCTCAAACAGCCCCATTGTTTTCTATGGGGGAATCGTGCACGAGCACGTTTTTGAGGCTGGCCGCTTGCGTAAGCAACTCTGGTATTGAGAGTTGAAGCTGCGTTAAAAATGCTCTACGCTCCTTTTTTGGAGCCTAACGCAGCCTTTATGTGGACTCTCAATACCAGAGTTATTTTTATGGTGCGGCCAGAAAAAAGCCGGCGTTAGATTTTCGGGTCGTTACCGACAAAACTCCAAATCTAGCCGTATGTATGTATGAGCAGTACATGCAGATATAGTCACTATGTATGTATGAGCAGTACATGCAGATATAGTCACTATGTATGTATGATCAGTTCATGCAGATATAGTCACTATGTATGTATGATCAGTTCATGCAGATATAGTCACTATGTATGTATGAGCAGTTCATGCAGATATAGTCACTATGTATGTATGAGCAGTTCTTGCAGATATAGTCACTATGTATGTATGAGCAGTTCATGCAGATATAGTCACTATGTATGTATGAGCAGTACATGCAGATATAGTCACTATGTATGTATGTATGATCAGTTCATGCAGATATAGTCACTATGTATGTATGAGCAGTTCATGCAGATATAGTCACTATGTATGTATGTATGAGCAGTTCATGCAGATATAGTCACTATGTATGTATGTATGAGCAGTTCATGCAGATATAGTCACTATGTATGTATGAGCAGTTCATGCAGATATAGTCACTATGTATGTATGATCAGTTCATGCAGATATAGTCACTATGTATGTATGAGCAGTTCATGCAGATATAGTCACTATGTATGTATAAGCAGTTCATGCAGATATAGTCACTATGTATGTATGAGCAGTACATGCAGATATAGTCACTATGTATGTATAAGCAGTTCATGCAGATATAGTCACTATGTATGTATGAGCAGTACATGCAGATATAGTCACTATGTATGTATGAGCAGTACATGCAGATATAGTCACTATGTATGTATGAGCAGTTCATGCAGGTATAGTCACTATGTATGTATAAGCAGTTCATGCAGATATAGTCACTATGTATGTATGAGCAGTACATGCAGATATAGTCACTATGTATGTATGAGCAGTTCATGCAGATATAGTCACTATGTATGTATGAGCAGTTCATGCAGATATAGTCACTATGGCCTAGATTTGGATTTTGGCGGTAAAAGGGCTGTTAACGCTCCGCGGGCTTTTTTCTGGCCGCACCATAAATTTAACTCTGGTATCGAGAGTTTAAACAAATGCTGCGTTAGGCTCCAAAAAAGGAGCGTAGAGCATTTTTACCGCAAATGCAACTCTCGATACCAGAGTTGCTTACGGACGCGGCCGGCCTCAAAAACGTGCTCGTGCACGATTCTCCCATAGGAAACAATGGGGCTGTTTGAGCTGAAAAAAAACCTAACACCTGCAAAAAAGCAGCGTTCAGCTCCTAACGCAGCCCCATTGTTTCCTATGGGGAAACACTTCCTACGTCTGCACCTAACACTCTAACATGTACCCCGAGTCTAAACACCCCTAGCCTTACACTTATTAACCCCTAATCTGCCGCCCCCGCTATCGCTGACCCCTGCATATTTTTTTTAACCCCTAATCTGCCGCTCCGTAAACCGCCGCAACCTACGTTATCCCTATATACCCCTAATCTGCTGCCCTAACATCGCCGACCCCTATATTATATTTATTAACCCCTAATCTGCCCCCCTCAACGTCGCCGACACCTGCCTACACTTATTAACTCCTAATCTGCCGAGCGGACCTGAGCGCTACTATAATAAAGTTATTAACCCCTAATCCGCCTCACTAACCCTATCATAAATAGTATTAACCCCTAATCTGCCCTCCCTAACATCGCCGACACCTACCTTCAATTATTAACCCCTAATCTTCCGAGCGGAGCTCACCGCTATTCTAATAAATGTATTAACCCCTAACGCTAAGTCTAACCCTAACCCTAACACCCCCATAACTTAAATATAATTTACATCTAACGAAATAAATTAACTCTTATTAAATAAATGATTCCTATTTAAAGCTAAATACTTACCTGTAAAATAAATCCTAATATAGCTACAATATAAATTATAATTACATTGTAGCTATTTTAGGATTAATATTTATTTTACAGGCAACTTTGTAATTATTTTAACCAGGTACAATAGCTATTAAATAGTTAAGAACTATTAAATAGTTACCTAGTTAAAATAATAACAAATTTACCTGTAAAATAAATCCTAACCTAAGATATAATTAAACCTAACACTACCCTATCAATAAAAAAATTAAATAAACTACCTACAATTACCTACAATTAACCTAACACTACACTATCAATAAATTAATTAAACACAATTCCTACAAATAAATACAATTAAATAAACTAGCTAAAGTACCAAAAATAAAAAAGAACTAAGTTACAAAAAATAAAAAAATATTTACAAACATAAGAAAAATATTACAACAATTTTAAACTAATTACACCTACTCTAAGCCCCCTAATAAAATAACAAAGCCCCCTAAAATAATAAAATTCCCTACCCTATTCTAAATTAAAAAAGTTACAAGCTCTTTTACCTTACCAGCCCTGAACAGGGCCCTTTGCGGGGCATGCCCCAAGAATTTCAGCTCTTTTGCCTGTAAAAGAATAAATACAATACCCCCCCCCCAACATTACAACCCACCACCCACATACCCCTAATCTAACCCAAACCCCCCTTAAATAAACCTAACACTAAGCCCCTGAAGATCTTCCTACCTTGTCTTCACCATCCAGGTTCACCGATCCGTCCTGAAGAGCTCCTCCGATGTCCTGATCCAAGCCCAAGCGGGGGCTGAAGAGGTCCATGATCCGGTCAAAGTCTTCATCCAAGCGGGGCAGAAGAGGATCTTCCATCCGATTGAAGTCATCATCCAGGCGGCATCTTCTATGGTCTTCCATCCGGAGCGAAGCGGCAGGATCCTGAAGACCTCCAGCGCGGAACATCCATCCGGACCGACGACTGAACGACGAATGACTGTTCCTTTAAGGGACGTCATCCAAGATGGCGTCCCTCGAATTCCGATTGGCTGATAGGATTCTATCAGCCAATCGGAATTAAGGTAGGAATTTTCTGATTGGCTGATGGAATCAGCCAATCAGAATCTAGTTCAATCCGATTGGCCGATCCAATCAGCCAATCAGATTGAGCTCGCATTCTATTGGCTGATCGGAACAGCCAATAGAATGCGAGCTCAATCTGATTGGCTGATTGGATCAGCCAATCGGATTGAACTTGATTCTGATTGGCTGATTCCATCAGCCAATCAGAAAATTCCTACCTTAATTCCGATTGGCTGATAGAATCCTATCAGCCAATCGGAATTCGAGGGACGCCATCTTGGATGACGTCCCTTAAAGGAACCGTCATTAGTCGGGAGACAACGGAAGAAGAGGATGGATCCGCGTCGCCTGCTTCAAGATGGACCCGCTCCGCACCGGATGGAAGAAGATCGAAGATGCCGCTTGGAGAAGATGTTTGCCGGTCCGGATGTCCTCTTCTTGCCGGATAGGAGGAAGACTTTGGAGCCTCTTCTGGACCTCTTCAGCACCGGATTATGGATCGCCAACCCCCACTTGGGTTGGATGAAGATGTTGGAGCCAGGACGGATCGGTGATACCTGGATGGTGAAGACAAGGTAGGAAGATCTTCAGGGGCTTAGTGTTAGGTTTATTTAAGGGGGGTTTGGGTTAGATTAGGGGTATGTGGGTGGTGGGTTGTAATGTTGGGGGGGGGGTATTGTATTTATTCTTTTACAGGCAAAAGAGCTGAAATTCTTGGGGCATGCCCCTCAAAGGGCCCTGTTCAGGGCTGGTAAGGTAAAAGAGCTTGTAACTTTTTTAATTTAGAATAGGGTAGGGAATTTTTTATTTTGGGGGGCTTTGTTATTTTATTAGGGGGCTTAGAGTAGGTGTAATTAGTTTAAAATTGTTGTAATATTTTTCTTATGTTTGTAAATATTTTTTTATTTTCTGTAACTTAGTTCTTTTTTATTTTTTGTACTTTAGCTAGTTTATTTAATTGTATTTATTTGTAGGAATTGTGTTTAATTAATTTATTGATAGTGTAGTGTTAGGTTAATTGTAGGTAATTGTAGGTAGTTTATTTAATTATTTTATTGATAGGGTAGTGTTAGGTTTAATTATATCTTAGGTTAGGATTTATTTTACAGGTAAATTTGTTATTATTTTAACTAGGTAACTATTAAATAGTTCTTAACTATTTAATAGCTATTGTACCTGGTTAAAATAATTACAAAGTTGCCTGTAAAATAAATATTAATCCTAAAATAGCTACAATATAATTATAATTTATATTGTAGCTATATTAGGATTTATTTAACAGGTAAGTATTTAGCTTTAAATAGGAATCATTTATTTAATAAGAGTTAATTTATTTCGTTAGATGTAAATTATATTTAACTTAGGGGGGTGTTAGTGTTAGGGTTAGACTTAGCTTTAGGGGTTAATACATTTATTAGAATAGCGGTGAGCTCCGCTCGGCAGATTAGGGGTTAATAATTGAAGGTAGGTGTCGGCGATGTTAGGGAGGGCAGATTAGGGGTTAATACTATTTATGATAGGGTTAGTGAGGCGGATTAGGGGTTAATAACTTTATTATAGTAGCGCTCAGGTCCGCTCGGCAGATTAGGGGTTAATAAGTGTAGGCAGGTGTCGGCGACGTTGAGGGGGGCAGATTAGGGCTTAATAAATATAATATAGGGGTCGGCGGTGTTAGGGGTAGCAGATTAGGGGTACATAAGTATAACGTAGGTAGCGGCGCTTTGCGGTCGGAAGATTAGGGGTTAATTATTTTAAGTAGCTGGCGGCGACGTTGTGGGGGGCAGGTTAGGGGTTAATAAATGTAATACAGGGGTCGGCGGTGTTAGGGGCAGCAGATTAGGGGTACATAAGTATAACGTAGGTGGCGGTCGGCAGATTAGGGGTTAAAAATTTTAATCGAGTGGCGGCGATGTGGGGGGAGCTCGGTTTAGGGGTACATAGGTAGTTTATGGGTGTTAGTGTACTTTAGGGTACAGTAGTTAAGAGCTTTATGAACCGGCGTTAGCCAGAAAGCTCTTAACTCCTGCTATTTTCAGGCGGCTGGAGTTTTGTCGTTAGAGCTCTAACGCTCACTTCAGAAACGACTCTAAATACCGGCGTTAGAAAGATCCCATTGAAAAGATAGGATACGCAATTGACGTAAGGGGATCTGCGGTATGGAAAAGTCGCGGCTGAAAAGTGAGCGTTAGACCCTTTAATCACTGACTCCAAATACCGGCGGTAGCCTAAAACCAGCGTTAGGAGCCTCTAACGCTGGTTTTGACGGCTACCGCCGAACTCCAAATCTAGGCCTATGTATGTATGAGCAGTTCATGCAGATATAGTCACTATGTATGTATGAGCAGTTCATGCAGATATAGTCACTATGTATGTATGAGCAGTTCATGCAGATATAGTCACTATGTATGTATGATCAGTTCATGCAGATATAGTCACTATGTATGTATGAGCAGTTCATGCAGATATAGTCACTATGTATGTATGAGCAGTACATGCAGATATAGTCACTATGTATGTATGAGCAGTACATGCAGATATAGTCACTATGTATGTATGAGCAGTACATGCAGATATAGTCACTATGTATGTATGAGCAGTACATGCAGATATAGTCACTATGTATGTATGAGCAGTTCATGCAGATATAGTCACTATGTATGTATGAGCAGTTCATGCAGATATAGTCACTATGTATGTATGAGCAGTTCATGCAGATATAGTCACTATGTATGTATGAGCAGTTCATGCAGATATAGTCACTATGTATGTATGAGCAGTTCATGCATTGGTTCACAGCAATTAATATGCAAGCATATATCACATGAGGCAATAACGTAACTGTTAAAGTTGGCTATAAGCTGCAGGTTAGTGACGCTGTTAAATAAGCAGTTCATGCAGATATAATCACTTTTTATATTTAAGCAGTCCATGCATTAGTTCACAGTCATATATATCAAAGAAATTCTTATAGCATCTATTCATATGGTGTTGCTGTTTAGGGATAATCCTACTGAGAGCTATACTCTCATCTAAGGGTCCCTTGTTAGATCTCACCACTTCCCAAATATGCTGTGATCCGTCCTTTGATCCATCCGGTGCGGCTTCTTCATGACGTATCGGTGCACCGATACGTCATGAAGAGGCCGCACCGGAAGTTCCTAGCGGCGAAACACGTGTAACGTGTTCTAACATGACTCGGGGTGGCTTACCCGAGTAAGTAAAGGATCTGCTGTTTTGCAAATGAGCCTAGAGAGAAGGCAAGGACAGCCCGCATTCTAAGCTGCATAAAGGTTAGATCCGCACGCTGACATCAAAGGACGGATCACAGCATATTTGGGAAGTGGTGAGATCTAACAAGGGACCCTTAGATGAGAGTATAGCTCTCAGTAGGATTATCCCTAAACAGCGACCCCTAATGCATAGATGCAATAAGTATTTCTTTGATATATATGACTGTGAACTAATGCATGGACTGCTTAAATATAAAAAGTGATTATATCTGCATGAACTGCTTATTTAACAGCGTCACTAACCTGCAGCTTACAGCTAACTTTAACAGCTACGTTATTGCCTCATGTGATATATGCATGCATATTAATTGCTGTGAACCAATGCATGTACTGCTCATACATACATAGTGACTATATCTGCATGAACTGCTCATACATACATAGTGACTATATCTGCATGAACTGCTCATACATACATAGTGACTATATCTGCATGAACTGCTCATACATACATAGTGACTATATCTGCATGAACTGCTCATACATACATAGTGACTATATCTGCATGAACTGCTCATACATACATAGTGACTATATCTGCAAGAACTGCTCATACATACATAGTGACTATATCTGCATGAACTGCTTACATACATACATAGTGACTATATCTGCATGTACTGCTCATACATACATAGTGACTATATCTGCATGAACTGCTCATACATACATAGTGACTATATCTGCATGAACTGCTCATACATACATAGTGACTATATCTGCATGTACTGCTCATACATACATAGTGACTATATCTGCATGTACTGCTCATACATACATAGTGACTATATCTGCATGAACTGCTCTTACATACATAGTGACTATATCTGCATGTACTGCTCATACATACATAGTGACTATATCTGCATGTACTGCTCATACATACATAGTGACTATATCTGCATGTACTGCTCATACATACATAGTGACTATATCTGCATGTACTGCTCATACATACATAGTGACTATATCTGCATGAACTGCTCATACATACATAGTGACTATATCTGCATGAACTGCTCATACATACATAGTGACTATATCTGCATGTACTGCTCATACATACATAGGCCTAGATTTAGAGTTCGGCGGTAGCCGTGAAAACCAGCGTTAGAGGCTCCTAACGCTGGTTTTAGGCTACCGCCGGTATTTAGAGTCGTGTAGGTAAGGGTCTAACGCTCACTTTTCAGCCGCGACTTTTCCATACCGCAGATCCCCCTACGCCATTTGCGTATCCTATCTTTTCAATGGGATCTTCCTAACTCCGGTATTTAGAGTCGTTTCTGAAGTGAGCGTTAGAGCTCTAACGACAAAACTCCAGCCGCAGAAAAAAGTCAGTAGTTAAGAGCTTTCTGGCTAACGCCGGTTTGTAAAGCTCTTAACTACTGTACCCTAAAGTACACTAACACCCATAAACTACCTATGTACCCCTAAACCGAGCTCCCCCCACATCGCCGCCACTCGATTAAAAATTTTAACCCCTAATCTGCCGACCGCCACCTACGTTATACTTATGTACCCCTAATCTGCTGCCCCTAACCCCCGCCGACCCCTATATTACATTTATTAACCCCTAATCTGCCCCCCACAACATCGCCGCCAGCTACTTAAAATAATTAACCCCTAATCTTCCGACCGCAAAGCGCCGCCACCTACGTTATCCCTATGTACCCCTAATCTGCTGCCCCTAACACCGCCGACCCCTATGTTATATTTATTAACCCCTAATCTGCCCCCCTCAACGTCGCCGACACCTGCCTACACTTATTAACCCCTAATCTGCCGAGCGGACCTGAGCGCTACTATAATAAAGTTATTAAGCCCTAATCCGCCTCACTAACCCTATAATAAATAGTATTAACCCCTAATCTGCCCTCCCTAACATCGCCGACACTTAACTTCAATTATTAACCCCTAATCTTCCGATCGGAGCTCACCGCTATTCTAATAAATGTATTAACCCCTAAAGCTAAGTCTAACCCTAACACTAACACCCCCCTAACTTAAATATAATTTTAATCTAACGAAATAAATTAACTCTTATTAAATAAATTATTCCTATTTAAAGCTAAATACTTACCTGTAAAATAAACCCTAATATAGCTACAATATAAATTATAATTATATTATAGCTATTTTAGGATTAATATTTATTTTACAGGCAACTTGGTATTTATTTTAACTAGGTACAATAGCTATTAAATAGTTAAGAACTATTTAATAGTTACCTAGTTAAAATATTTACAAAATTACCTGTAAAATAAATCCTAACCTAAGATATAATTAAACCTAACACTACCCTATCAATAAAATAATTAAATAAACTACCTACAATTACCTACAATTAACCTAACACTACACTATCAATAAATTAAATAAACACAATTGCTACAAATAAATACAATTAAATAAACTAGCTAAAGTACAAAAAATAAAAAAGAACTAAGTTACAGAAAATAAAAAAATATTTACAAACATATGAAAAATATTACAACAATTTTAAACTAATTACACCTACTCTAAGCCCCCTAATAAAATAACAAAGCCCCCCAAAATAAAAAATTCCCTACCCTATTCTAAATTAAAAAAGTTACAAGCTCTTTTACCTTACCAGCCCTGAACAGGGCCCTTTGCGGGGCATGCCCCAAGAAGTTCAGCTCTTTTGCCTGTAAAAAAAAACATACAATACCCCCCCCCCAACATTACAACCCACCACCCACATACCCCTAATCTAACCCAAACCCCCCTTAAATAAACCTAACACTAATCCCCTGAAGATCTTCCTACCTTGTCTTCACCATCCAGGTATCACCGATCGGTCCTGGCTCCGATATCTTCATCCAACCCAAGCGGGGGCTAGACATCCACTGAAGAAGTCCAGAAGAGGGTCCAAAGTCTTCCTCCTATCCGGCAAGAAGAGGACATCCGGACCGGCAAACATCTTCTCCAAGCGGCATCTTCTATCTTCTTCCATCCGGAGCGAAGCGGCAGGATCCTGAAGACCTCCAGCGCGGAACATCCATCCGGCCCGACGACTGATCGACGAATGACTGTTCCTTTAAGGGACGTCATCCAAGATGGCGTCCCTCGAATTCCGATTGGCTGATAGGATTCTATCAGCCAATCGGAATTAAGGTATGAATTTTCTGATTGGCTGATGGAATCAGCCAATCAGAATCAAGTTCAATCCGATTGGCTGATCCAATCAGCCAATCAGATTGAGCTCGCATTCTATTGGCTGTTCCGATCAGCCAATAGAATGCGAGCTCAATCTGATTGGCTGATTGGATCAGCCAATCGGATTGAACTAGATTCTGATTGGCTGATTCCATCAGCCAATCAGAAAATTCATACCTTAATTCCGATTGGCTGATAGAATCCTATCAGCCAATCGGAATTCGAGGGACGCCATCTTGGATGACGTCCCTTAAAGGAACAGTCATTCGTCGATCAGTCGTCGGGCCGGATGGATGTTCCGCGCTGGAGGTCTTCAGGATCCTGCCGCTTCGCTCCGGATGGAAGAAGATAGAAGATGCCGCTTGGAGAAGATGTTTGCCGGTCCGGATGTCCTCTTCTTGCCGGATAGGAGGAAGACTTTGGACCCTCTTCTGGACTTCTTCAGTGGATGTCTAGCCCCCGCTTGGGTTGGATGAAGATATCGGAGCCAGGACCTATCGGTGATACCTGGATGGTGAAGACAAGGTAGGAAGATCTTCAGGGGATTAGTGTTAGGTTTATTTAAGGGGGGTTTGGGTTAGATTAGGGGTATGTGGGTGGTGGGTTGTAATGTTGGGGGGGGGGTATTGTATGTTTTTTTTTACAGGCAAAAGAGCTGAACTTCTTGGGGCATGCCCCGCAAAGGGCCCTGTTCAGGGCTGGTAAGGTAAAAGAGCTTGTAACTTTTTTAATTTAGAATAGGGTAGGGAATTTTTTATTTTGGGGGGCTTTGTTATTTTATTAGGGGGCTTAGAGTAGGTGTAATTAGTTTAAAATTGTTGTAATATTTTTCTTATGTTTGTAAATATTTTTTTATTTTCTGTAACTTAGTTCTTTTTTATTTTTTGTACTTTAGCTAGTTTATTTAATTGTATTTATTTGTAGCAATTGTGTTTATTTAATTTATTGATAGTGTAGTGTTAGGTTAATTGTAGGTAATTGTAGGTAGTTTATTTAATTATTTTATTGATAGGGTAGTGTTAGGTTTAATTATATCTTAGGTTAGGATTTATTTTACAGGTAATTTTGTAAATATTTTAACTAGGTAACTATTAAATAGTTCTTAACTATTTAATAGCTATTGTACCTAGTTAAAATAAATACCAAGTTGCCTGTAAAATAAATATTAATCCTAAAATAGCTATAATATAATTATAATTTATATTGTAGCTATATTAGGGTTTATTTTACAGGTAAGTATTTAGCTTTAAATAGGATTAATTTATTTAATAAGAGTTAATTTATTTCGTTAGATGTAAATTATATTTAAGTTAGGGGGGTGTTAGGGTTAGGGTTAGACTTAGCTTTAGGGGTTAATACATTTATTAGAATAGCGGTGAGCTCCGATCGGAAGATTAGGGGTTAATAATTGAAGGTAGGTGTCGGCGATGTTAGGGAGGGCAGATTAGGGGTTAATACTATTTATGATAGGGTTAGTGAGGCGGATTAGGGGTTAATAACTTTATTATAGTAGCGCTCAGGTCCGCTCGGCAGATTAGGGGTTAATAAGTGTAGGTAGGTGTCGGCGACGTTGTGGGGGGCAGATTAGGGGTTAATAAATATAACATAGGGGTCGGCGATGTTAGGGCAGCAGATTAGGGGTACATAGGGATAACGTAGGTTGCGGCGGTTTACGGAGCGGCAGATTAGGGGTTAAAAGTGTAATGCAGGGGTCAGCGATAGCGGGGGCGGCAGAATAGGGGTTAATAAGTGTAAGGTTAGGGGTGTTTAGACTCGGGGTACATGTTAGGGTGTTAGGTGCAGACGTAGGAAGTGTTTTCCCATAGGAAACAATGGGGCTGCGTTAGGAGCTGAACGCTGCTTTTTTGCAGGTGTTAGGTTTTTTTTCAGCTCAAACAGCCCCATTGTTTCCTATGGGAGAATCGTGCACGAGCACGTTTTTGAGGCTGGCCGCGTCCGTAAGCAACTCTGGTATCGAGAGTTGCATTTGCGGTAAAAATGCTCTACGCTCCTTTTTTGGAGCCTAACGCAGCATTTTTTTGAACTCTCGATACCAGAGTTAATTTTATGGTGCGGCCAGAAAAAAACCCGCGGAGCGTTAACAGCCCTTTTACCGCCAAACTCCAAATCTAGGCCATAGTGACTATATCTGCAAGAACTGCTCATACATACATAGTGACTATATCTGCATGAACTGCTCATACATACATAGTGACTATATCTGCATGTACTGCTCATACATACATAGTGACTATATCTGCATGAACTGCTCATACATACATAGTGACTATATCTGCATGAACTGCTCATACATACATAGTGACTATATCTGCATGAACTGCTCATACATACATAGTGACTATATCTGCATGAACTGCTCATACATACATAGTGACTATATCTGCAAGAACTGCTCATACATACATAGTGACTATATCTGCATGAACTGCTCATACATACATAGTGACTATATCTGCATGTACTGCTCATACATACATAGTGACTATATCTGCATGAACTGCTCATACATACATAGTGACTATATCTGCATGAACTGCTCATACATACATAGTGACTATATCTGCATGTACTGCTCATACATACATAGTGACTATATCTGCATGAACTGCTCTTACATACATAGTGACTATATCTGCATGTACTGCTCATACATACATAGTGACTATATCTGCATGTACTGCTCATACATACATAGTGACTATATCTGCATGTACTGCTCATACATACATAGTGACTATATCTGCATGTACTGCTCATACATACATAGTGACTATATCTGCATGAACTGCTCATACATACATAGTGACTATATCTGCATGTACTGCTCATACATACATAGTGACTATATCTGCAAGAACTGCTCATACATACATAGTGACTATATCTGCATGAACTGCTCATACATACATAGTGACTATATCTGCATGTACTGCTCATACATACATAGTGACTATATCTGCAAGAACTGCTCATACATACATAGTGACTATATCTGCATGAACTGCTCATACATACATAGTGACTATATCTGCATGTACTGCTCATACATACATAGTGACTATATCTGCATGAACTGCTCTTACATACATAGTGACTATGGCCTCTAGTTATCAAGCCGTCAACCTCAAATACGCTGGAATTCCGCAGCGTATTTGTGGCGAGGCTGATTCGCCTAAGTTATCAAGCCCTACAGACCGGCAAAAGTAGAATTTAGTGACGTAAGCTTCGATCCGCCGGACTCAGTCCGACACAGATCGATTCTTACGTCACTCCAGATGTTCCGAACACAAGTTCGGCACAATCTGACTACTTTTGCTAGTTATCAAATGACTAGCAGGTACGCTCGGCACTTTTCCGGCCCAGCGTACCTGGTTTTCAATTCGCCGCCCTGGAGGCGGCGGATCCCATAGGAATCAATGGGAGTCTGACCATAGCGAAAGTTCATATTCGCTGCTGCCCGACATCCCATTGATTCCTATGGGAGCTGTCTACACCTAACACCCTAACATGTACCCCGAGTCTAAACACCCCTAATCTGCCCCCCTACACCGCCGCCACCTATATTAAACATGCTAACCCCTAAACCGCTGCTCCCGGAGCCCACCGCCACTCTAATAAATGTATTAACCCCTAAACCACCGCTCCCGGAGCCCACCGCCACTCTAATAAGCGTATTAACCCCTAAACCGCCGCTCCCGGAGCCCACCACAACTATAATAAATATGTTAACCCCTAAACCGCCGCTCCCGGACCCCGCCGCAACTATAATAAATATGTTAACCCCTAAACCGCCGCTTCAGGATCCCGCCGCCACCTACATAATACCTATTAACCCCTATCCTGCCCCCCCTACACCGCCGCCACCTATAATAAATTTATTAACCCCTATCCTGCCCCCCCCTACACCGCCGCCACTATAATAAAATTATTAACCCCTAAACCTAAGTCTAACCCTAACACCCCCCCTAAGTTAAATATTAATTAAATACATATAAATAAATATTATTCTTATTAACTAAATTATTCCTATTTAAAACTAAATACTTACCTTTAAAATAAACCCTAATATAGCTACAATCTAACTATTATATTGTAGCTATTTAAGGATTTATTGTTATTTTACAGGCAAATTTCAATTTATTTTAACTAGGTACAAAAGTTATTAAATAGTTATTAACTATTTAATAGCTACCTAGATAAAATAAAGTCAAATTTACCTGTAAAATAAAAACTAACCTAAGTTACAATTACACCTAACACTACACTATCATTAACTAAATTATTCCTATTTAAAACTAAATACCTGTAAAATAAACCCTAATATAGCTACAATATAACTAATAATTACATTGTAGCTATTTTAGGATTTATATTTATTTTACAGGTAACTTTGTATTTATTTTAACTAGATACAATAGTTATTAAATAGTTATTAAATATTTAATAACTACCTAGCTAAAAGAAAACATAATTTATGCTTACCTGATAAATTTATTTCTCTTGTAGTGTATCCAGTCCACGGATCATCCATTACTTGTGGGATATTCTCCTTCCCAACAGGAAGTTGCAAGAGGATCACCCACAGCAGAGCTGCTATATAGCTCCTCCCCTAACTGCCATATCCAGTCATTCGACCGAAACAAGCCGAGAAAGGAGAAACCCTAGGGTGCAGTGGTGACTGAAGTTTAATTAAAATTTAGACCTGCCTTAAAAGGACAGGGCGGGCCGTGGACTGGATACACTACAAGAGAAATAAATTTATCAGGTAAGCATAAATTATGTTTTCTCTTGTTAAGTGTATCCAGTCCACGGATCATCCATTACTTGTGGGATACCAATACCAAAGCTTAAGTACACGGATGATGGGAGGGACAAGGCAGGAACTTAAACGGAAGGAACCACTGCCTGTAAAACCTTTCTCCCAAAAACAGCCTCCAAAGAAGAAAAAGTATCAAATTTGTAAAATTTTGAAAAGGTATGAAGCGAAGACCAAGTCGCAGCCTTGCAAATCTGTTCAACAGAGGCCTCATTTTTAAAGGCCCAGGTGGAAGCCACAGCTCTAGTAGAATGAGCTGTAATTCTTTCAGGGGGCTGCTGTCCAGCAGTCTCATATGCTAAACGGATTATACTCCGAAGCCAAAAAGAAAGAGAGGTTGCCGAGGCCTTTTGACCTCTCCTCTGTCCAGAGTAAATAACAAACAGGTGAGATGTTTGGCGAAAATCTTTAGTAGCCTGCAAGTAAAACTTCAATGCACGGACTACGTTTAGATTATGCAAAAGACGTTCCTTCTTTGAAGAAGGATTAGGGCATAATGATGGAACAACAATCTCTTGATTGATATTCTTGTTAGAAACCACTTTAGGTAAAAACCCAGGTTTTGTATGCAGAACTACTTTATCTGAATGAAAGATCAGATAAGGAGAATCACAATGTAAGGCAGATAACTCCGAGACTCTTCGAGCCGAGGAAATAGCCATCAGAAAAAGAACTTTCCATGATAGAAGTTTGATATCAATAGAATGAAGAACTTTAAGAACCAAGTTTAAGCTCCATGGGGGAGCAACAGGTTTAAACACAGGCTTAATTCTAACTAAAGCCTGACAAAATGCCTGAACGTCTGGAACTTCTGTCAGACGCTTGTGTAAAAGAATAGACAGAGCAGAAATCTGTCCCTTTAAAGAACTAGCTGATAGTCCTTTGTCCAAACCCTCTTGGAGGAAGGACAATATCCTAGGAATCCTAACCCTACTCCATGAGTAATTCTTGGATTCACACCAATAAAGATATTTACGCCAAATCTTGTGGTAAATTTTCCTGGTGACAGGCTTTCGTGCCTGTATTAAGGTATAAATTACTGACTCGGAGAAGCCACGCTTTGATAGGATCAAGCGTTCAATCTCCATGCAGTCAGTCTCAGAGAAAGATTCGGATGATTGAAAGGACCTTGTATTAGAAGGTCTTGTCTCAGAAGCAGAGTCCATGGTGGAAAGGATGACATGTCCACTAGGTCTGCATACCAGGTCCTGCGTGGCCACGCAGGCGCTATCAATATCACTGATGCTCTCTCCTGTTTGATTTTGGCAATCAGACGAGGGAGCAGAGGAAACGGTGGAAACACATAGGCCAGGTTGAAGAACCAAGGCGCTGCTAGAGCATCTATCAGTGCCGCTTCTGGGTCCCTGGACCTGGATCCGTAACAAGGAAGCTTGGCGTTCTGGCGAGACGCCATGAGATCCAGTTCTGGTTTGCCCCAACGGAGAACCAATTGAGCAAACACCTCCGGATGGAGTTCCCACTCCCCCGGATGAAAAGTCTGACGACTTAGAAAATCCGCCTCCCAGTTCTCTACCCCTGGGATATGGATCGCTGATAGGTGGCAAGAGTGAGTCTCTGCCCAGCGAATTATCTTGGAGACTTCTGACATCGCTAGGGAACTCCTGGTCCCCCCTTGATGGATGATGTAAGCCACAGTCGTGATGTTGTCCGACTGAAATCTGATGAACCTCAGTGTTGCTAACTGAGGCCAAGCTAGAAGAGCATTGAATATTGCTCTTAACTCCAGAATATTTATTGGGAGGAGTTTCTCCTCCTGAGTCCATGAACCCTGAGCCTTCAGGGAGTTCCAGACTGCACCCCAACCTAGAAGGCTGGCGTCTGTTGTTACAATGGTCCAATCTGGCCTGCGAAAGGTCATACCTTTGGACAGATGGACCCGAGATAACCACCAGAGAAGAGAATCTCTGGTTTCCTGATCCAGATTTAGTAGAGGGGACATTTAATCTGTGTAATTCCCATTCCACTGACTGAGCATGCATAATTGCAGCGGTCTGAGATGCAGGCGCGCAAATGGCACTATGTCCATCGCCGCTACCATTAAGCCGATTACTTCCATGCACTGAGCCACCGTGGGGCGCGGAATGGAGTGAAGAACACGGCAAGCATTTAGAAGTTTTGATAACCTGGACTCCGTCAGGTAAATTTTCATTTCTATAGAATCTATCAGAGTCCCTAGGAAGGAAACCCTTGTGAGAGGAGATAGAGAACTCTTTTCTTCGTTCACTTTCCACCCATGCAACCTCAGAAATGCCAGAACTATCTCTGTATGAGACTTGGCAATTTGAAAGCTTGACGCCTGTATCAGGATGTCGTCTAGGTAAGGAGCCACCGCTATGCCTCGCGGTCTTAGAACCGCCAGAAGTGAGCCCAGAACCTTTGTAAAAATTCTTGGGGCTGTAGCCAACCCGAATGGAAGAGCTACAAACTGGTAATGCCCGTCTAGAAAGGCAAACCTCAGGAACCGATGATGATTCTTGTGGATCGGAATGTGAAGGTAGGCATCCTTTAAGTCCACTGTGGTCATGTACTGACCCTCTTGGATCATGGGTAAAATGGTTCGAATAGTTTACATCTTGAATGATGGAACTCTGAGGAATTTGTTTAGGATCTTTAGATCCAAAATTGGTCTGAAGGTTCCCTCGTTTTTGGGAACCACAAACAGATTTGAATAAAACCCCTGTCCTTGTTCCGTCCGCGGAACTGGATGGATCACTCCCATTACAAGGAGGTCTTGCACGCAGCTTAGGAATGCCTCTTTCTTTATCTGGTTTGCAGATAATCTTGAACGGTGAAATCTCCCTTGTGGGGGAGAAGCTTTGAAGTCCAGAAGATATCCCTGAGATATGATCTCCAACGCCCAGGGATCCTGAACATCTCTTGCCCACGCCTGGGTGAAGAGAGAGCGTCTGCCCCCTACTAGATCCGTTGTCGGATAGGGGGCCGCTCCTTCATGCTGTCTTGGAGGCAGCAGCAGGCTTTCTGGCCTGCTTGCCCTTGTTCCAGGACTGGGTAGGTTTCCAGGCCTGCTTAGATTGAGGAAAAGTTCCCTCTTGTTTTGAAGTAGAGGGAGCTGATCCTGCACCTGCCTTGAAATTTCGAAAGGCACGAAAATTAGACTGTTTGGCCCTTGATTTGGCCCTGTCCTGAGGAAGGGTATGACCCTTACCTCCAGTAATGTCAGCAATAATTTCTTTCAAACCAGGCCCGAATAAGGTCTGCCCCTTGAAAGGAATGTTAAGTAATTTAGACTTTGAAGTCACATCAGCTGACCAGGATTTAAGCCATAGCGCCCTACGCGCCTGGATGGCGAATCCGGAATTCTTAGCCGTTAGTTTAGTCAAATGAACAATGGCATCAGAAACAAATGAGTTAGCTAGCTTAAGTGTTCTAAGCTTGTCAATAATTTCAGTCAATGGAGCTGTATGGATGGCCTCTTCCAGGGCCTCAAACCAGAACGCCGCCGCAGCAGTGACAGGCACAATGCATGCAAGGGGCTGTAAAATAAAACCTTGTTGAATAAACATTTTCTTAAGGTAACCCTCTAATTTTTTATCCATTGGATCTGAAAAAGCACAACTGTCCTCAACCGGGATAGTGGTACGCTTTGCTAAAGTAGAAACTGCTCCCTCCACCTTAGGGACAGTCTGCCATAAGTCCTGTGTAGTGGCATCTATTGGAAACATTTTTCTAAATATAGGAGGTGGGGAAAAGGGCACACCGGGTCTATCCCACTCCTTACTAATAATTTCTGTAAGCCTTTTAGGTATTGGAAAAACATCAGTACTCACCGGCACTGCATAGTATTTATCCAGCCTACACAATTTCTCTGGCACTGCAATTGTGTCACAGTCATTCAGAGCAGCTAATACCTCCCCAAGTAACACACGGAGGTTCTCAAGCTTAAATTTAAAATTAGAAATCTCTGAATCAGGTCTCCCCGATTCAGAGACGTCACCCACAGACTGAAGCTCTCCGTCCTCAGGTTCTGCATATTGTGACGCAGTATCAGACATGGCTCTTACAGCATCTACGCGCTCTGTATCTCGTCTAACCCCAGAGCTATCGCGCTTGCCTCTCAATTCAGGCAATCTGGCTAATACCTGTGACAGGGTATTATTCATGATTGCAGCCATGTCCTGCAAAGTAATCGCTATGGGCATCCCTGATGTACTTGGCGCCATATTAGCGTGCGTCCCTCGAGCGGGAGGCGAAGGGTCCGACACGTGGGGAGAGTTAGTCGGCATAACTTCCCCCTCGACAGACCCCTCAGGTGACAATTCTTTTATAGATAAAGACTGATCTTTACTGTTTAAGGGGAAATCAATACATTTAGTACACATTCTCCTATGGGGCTCCACCATGGCTTTTAAACATAATGAACAAGTAGTTTCCTCTGTGTCAGAAATGTTTGTACAGACTAGCAATGAGACTAGCAAGCTTGGAAAACACTTTAAACAAAGTTAACAAGCAATATAAAAAACGTTACTGTGCCTTTAAGAGAAACACATTTTGGCAAAATTTGAAATAACAGTGAAAAAAGGCAGTTACACTAACAAAATTTTTACAGTGTATGTAACAAGTTAGCAGAGCATTGCACCCACTTGCAAATGGATGATTAACCCCTTAATACAAAAAACAGATTAACAAAACGAAAAATATGTTTTTTAAACAGTCATAACAACTGCCACAGCTCCTACTTTTAAAGCCTTTTGAGCCCTTCAGAGATGTCCTATAGCATGCAGGGGACTGCTGAGGGAAGCTGAGTGTCACAGTTTGTAATTTTAACTGCACCAACTGTAACTTTTATACTATAACAGTGGAAAGCCTCAGGAAACTGTTTCTAGGCAAAAATAAAGCCAGCCATGTGGAAAAAACTAGGCCCCAATAAGTTTTATCACCAAAGCATATATAAAAACGATTAAACATGCCAGCAAACGTTTTATATTACACTTTTATAAGAGTATGTATCTCTGTTAATAAGCCTGATACCAGTCGCTATTAAATCACTGCATTTAGGCTTAACTTACATAAATCCGGTATCAGCAGCATTTTTCTAGCAAATTCCATCCCTAGAAATATGTTAACTGCACATACCTTATTGCAGGGAAACCTGCACGCCATTCCCCCTCTGAAGTTACATCACTCCTCAGAATATGTGAGAACGGCAATGGATCTTAGTTACTTCTGCTAAGATCATAGAAATCACAGGCAGATTCTTCTTCTAATGCTGCCTTTGATAAAACAGTACACTCCGGTACCATTTAAAAATAACAAACTTTTGATTGAAGTTAAGAAACTAACTATAATACACCACTCTCCTCTTACTACGTCCATCTTTGTTGAGAGTTGCAAGAGAATGACTAGATATGGCAGTTAGGGGAGGAGCTATATAGCAGCTCTGCTGTGGGTGATCCTCTTGCAACTTCCTGTTGGGAAGGAGAATATCCCACAAGTAATGGATGATCCGTGGACTGGATACACTTAACAAGAGAAATACAAATTTACCTGTAAAATAAATCCTAACCTAAGTTACAATTAAACCTAACACTACACTATCATTAAATAAATTAAATTAATTAACTACAAATACCTACAATTAAATAAACTAACTAAAGTACAAAAAATAAAAAAATATTACAAGATTTTTAATCTAATTACACCTAATCTAAGCCCCCTAATAAAATAACAAAGCCCCCAAAATAAAAAAATGCCCTGCCCTATTCTAAATTACAAAAGTTAACAGCTCTATTACCTTACCAGCCCTTAAAAGGGCCTTTTGCGGGGCATGCCCCAAAGTATTCAGCTCTTCTGCATGTAAAAAAAATACAACCCCCCCAACATTAAAACCCACCACCCACATACCCCTACTCTAACCCACCCAAACCCCCCTTAAAAAAACCTAACACTAACCCCCTGAAGATCTCCCTACCTTGAGTCGTCTTCAGCCAGCCGACCACCGATGGAACAGAAGAGGACATCCACAGTGGCCAATGTCATCATCCAAGAGGTGCTGAAGAGTTCTTCCATCCGATAGAAGTCTTCATCCATGCGGCGTCTTCAATCTTCATCCATCCGGAGCGGAGCCTTCTTCAAACGAGCCGACGCGGAGCCATCCTCTTCCAACGATGCCTACCCGACGAATGGATATTCCTTTAAGTGACGTCATCCAAGATGGCGTCCCTCGAATTCCGATTGGCTGATAGGATTCTATCAGCCAATCGGAATTAAGGTAGGAAAAATCTGATTGGCTGATGCAATCAGCCAATCAGATTCAAGTTCAATCCGATTGGCTGATCCAATCAGCCAATCAGATTGAGCTTGCATTCTATTGGCTGTTCCGATCAGCCAACAGAATGCAAGCTCAATCTGATTGGCTGATTGCATCAGCCAATCAGATTTTTGCTACCTTAATTCCGATTGGCTGATAGAATCCTATCAGCCAATCGGAATTTGAGGGACGCCATCTTGGATGATGTCACTTAAAGGAATATCCATTCGTCGGGTAGGCGTCGGAAGAGGATGGCTCAGTGTCGGCTCGTTTGAAGAAGGCTCCGCTCCGGATGGATGAAGATTGAAGACGCCGCATGGATGAAGACTTCTATCGGATGGAAGACCTCTTCAGCACCCCTTGGATGAAGACTTCGGCCGCTGCGTATCTCCTCTTCTGTTCCATCGGTGGTCGGCTGGCTGAAGACGACTCAAGGTAGGGAGATCTTCAGGGGGTTAGTGTTAGGTTTTTTAAGGGGGGTTTGGGTGGGTTAGAGTAGGGGTATGTGGGTGGTGGGTTTTAATGTTGGGGGGGTGTTTGTATTTTTTTTACATGCAAAAGAGCTGATTACTTTGGGGCATGCCCCGCAAAAGGCCCTTTTAAGGGCTGGTAAGGTAATAGAGCTGTTAACTTTTGTAATTTAGAATAGGGTAGGGCATTTTTTTTATTTTGGGGGGCTTTATTATTTTATTAGGGGGCTTAGATTAGGTGTAATTAGATTAAAAATCTTGTAATATTTTTTTATTTTTTGTAACTTAGTTTATTTAATTGTATTTAATTGTAGGTATTTGTAGTTCATTAATTTAA
>NC_069507.1:265686117-265688617 GCF_027579735.1 Bombina bombina | reverse complement strand
AAGATGTGGAACTCCACGCAAGAGTTACTAGAGAGGGAGGGATAAAAATAAAAACAGCCATTTTCCGCTGAAAACATTAATCCACAACCCAAAAAAATAAGTTTATTCTCATAAATGAAAGAAAAAAACAAATCAAAAGCAGAAGAATCAAACTGAAACAGCTGCCTGAAGAACTTTACAATCAAAAACTGCATCTGAAGAAGCAAATACATAAAAACGGTAGAATTTAGTAAATGTATGCAAAGAGGACCAATTTGCTGCTTTGCAAATCTGATCAACTGAAGCTTCATTCTTAAAGGCCCACGAAGTGGAGACTGATCTAGTAGAATGAGCTGTAATTCTCTGAGGCGGGGCCTGACCCGATTCCAAATAAGCTTGATGAATCAAAAGTTTCAACCAAGAAGTCAAGGAAATAGCAGAAGCCTTCTGACCTTTCCTAGGACCAGAAAATAAAACAAATAGACTGGAAGTCTTCCTGAAATCTTTAGTAGCTTCCACATAATATTTCAAAGCTCTTACCACATCCAAAGAATGTAAGGATTTTTCCAAAGAATTCTTAGGATTAGGACACAAGGAAGGGACAACAATTTCTCTATTAATGTTGTTAGAATTCACAACCTTAGGTAAAAATTGAAAAGAAGTCCATAAAACTGCCTTATCCTGATGAAAAATCAGAAAAGGATAATCACAGGAAAGAGCAGATAGCTCAGAAACTCTTCTAGCAGAAGAGATGGCCAAAAGGAACAACACTTTCCAAGAAAGTAGTTTAATGTCCAAAGAATGCATAGGCTCAAATATGAGGAGCCTATAAAGCTTTCAGAACCAAATTAAGACTCCAAGGAGGAGAAATTGATTTAATGACAGGTTTAATACGAACTAAAGCCTGTACAAAACAGTGAATATCAGGAAGTATAGCAATCTTTCTGTGAAATAAAACAGAAAGAGCAGAGATTTGTCCCTTCTAGGAACTTGCAGACAAACCCTTATCCAAACCATCCTGAAGAAACTGTAAAATTCTAGGAATTCTAAAAGAATGCCAAGAGAATTTATGAGACGAATACCATGAAATGTAAGTCTTCCAAACTCTATAATAAATCTTTCTAGAGACCAATTTATGAGCTTGTAATATAGTATTAATCACTGAGTCAGAGAAACATCTATGACTTAGTACTAAGCGTTCAATTTCCATACCTTCAAATTTAATGATTTGAGATCCTGATGGAAAAACAGACCTTGAGAGGAATCGGGCTTCAACAATGCTGAGAAGCGCATATCAACGTAGAAATCTTAGCACAAACTTACTTCACCACCTCCATAGGAGGCAAAGTTTGTAAAACTGAATTGTGGGTGTGGTGAGGGGTGTATTTATAGGCATTTTGAGGTTTGGGAAACTTTGCCCCTCCTGGTAGGATTGTATATCCCATACGTGACTAGCTCATGGACTCTTGCCAATTACATGAAAGAAGGAGAAAGTCTGCCCTCAACTAGATCCGGTCCCGGATCAGGGGCCGCCCCTTCATGCTGTCTTGGTAACAACAGCGGGCTTCTTGGATTGTTTACCCTTGTAAATTATTCTGTTTACCCCTCAGTTTAGAAGTTCTATCCTGAGGTAGGAGATGACCCTTACCTCCGTAAGGTCAGAAATGATTTCTTTCAAGTCAGGCCCGAGGAATAGCCAAAAGCTTTGACTTAGATGACATATCAGCAGACTAAGATTTTAACCATAGCGCTCTACGCGCTAAAATGGCAAATCCAGCATTCTTAGCCACCAATTTGGCAATCTGAAAGGCGGTATCTGTAATAAAGCAATTAGCCAGCTTAAGAACTTTAATTCTATCTAAGATATCCTCTAAAGGAGTCTCAGTCTTAAGAGACTCTTCTAATGCATCAAAACCAGAAGGCCGCCGCAGTAGTAACTGGTACAATGCAGGCCGTTGGTTGTAAAAGGAAACCCTGTTGAACAAACAGTTTCTTTAGAAGACCCTCCAATTTCTTATCCATAGGGTCTTTGAAAGCACAACTGTCTTCAATAATAGTTGTACACTTAGCTAGGGTAGATATAGCTCCCTCCACCTTAAGGACTGTTTGTCAAGAGTCCCGAACGGTGTCAGATATGGGATACATTTTCTTAAAATTAGGGGAAGGTGAGAACGGGATACCCGGTCTTTCCCACTCCCGTGTAATAATTTCCGAAATTCTTTTAGGAACCGGAAAAGCATCAGAGTAAGTAGGTACCTCTAAGTATTTGTCCATCTTACACAATTTCTCTGGCGGAACCACAATGGAGTCACGGTCATCCAGAGTCGCTAAAACCTCCCGAAGTAATAGACGGAGGTGTTCAAGCTTAAATCTAAAGGACATGGCGTCCGTATCCTTCTGAGGCAACACACTTCCCGAATCGGAAAGTTCCCCCTTAGAAGTTCCCTGACCCCCAAATCAGATCCCTGTGAGGGTACATCGGAAATAGCTACCAAAGCATCAGAGGTCGCAGCATTCTCAT
>NC_069507.1:265663617-265681117 GCF_027579735.1 Bombina bombina | reverse complement strand
TGGACTAGCAGTAGCACATAAACCTACTGATTATTTACTGGACTAGCAGTAGCACATAAACCTACTGATTATTTACTGGACTAGCAGTAGCACATAAGCCTACTGATTATTTACTGGACTAGCAGTAGCACATAAACCTACTGATTATTTACTGGACTAGCAGTAGCACATAAACCCACTGATTATTTACTGGACTAGCAGTAGCACATAAACCTACTCATTATTTACTGGACTAGCAGTAACACATAAACCCACTGATTATTTACTGGACACACATAAACCTACGGATTATTTACTGGACACACATAAACCTACTGATTATTAACTGGACTAGCAGTAACACATAAACCCACTGATTATTTACTGGACACACATAAACCTACTGATTATTAACTGGACTAGCAGTAGCACATAAACCTACTGATTATTTACTGGACTAGCAGTAGCACATAAGCCTGCTGATTATTTACTGGACTAGCAGTAGCACATAAGCCTGCTGATTATTTACTGGACTAGCAGTAGCACATAAACCTGCTGATTATTTACTGGACTAGCAGTAGCACATAAATCTACTGATTATTTACTGGACTAGCAGTAACACAAACATACTGATTATTTACTGGACTAGCAGTAACACAACCTATTAACTGATTCACCTGCTGATTATTTACTGGACTAGCAGTAACAAACTATTATTTACTGATTAACCCACTGATTATTTACTGGACTAGCAGTAGCACAAACCCACTGATTATTTACTGGACTAGCAGTAGCACATAAACCCACTGATTACTGGACTAGCAGTAGCACATAAACCCACTGATTATTTACTGGACTAGCAGTAACACAAACCTGATTATTTACTGGACTAGCAGTAACACAAAATTATTTACTGGACTAGCAGTAACACAAACTATTATTTCTCTTGTAAGGTGTATCCAGTCCACGGATCATCCATTACTTGTGGGATATTCTCATTCCCAACAGGAAGTTGCAAGAGGACACCCACAGCAGAGCTGTCTATATAGCTCCTCCCCTCACTACCATATCCAGTCATTCTCTTGCAACTCTCAACAAGCATGGAGGTAGTAAGAGATAAGTGGTGAAATGTAGCTGTTATTTTGCTTCAATCAAGAGTTTATTATTTTTAATTAGTACCGGAGTTGTGCTATTTTGTTCCAGGCAGGAAAAAAGAAGAATCTGCCTGGGATTTCTATGATCTTAGCAGGTTGTAACTAAGATCCATTGCTGTTCTCACACATGTCTGAAGAGAGAGATAACTTCAGCGGGGGAATGGCGTGCAGGTTATCCTGCTATGAGGTATGTGCAGTTAATATTTTTCTAGAAGATGAAATGAAGGCTAGAAAATGCTGCTGATACCAAATTTATCTAAGGTAAGCCTGAATACAGTGATTTAATAGCGACTGGTATCATGCTTACTTTCTGAGGTAAAACTCTTTTATATTTACAATATAAAACGTTTGCTGGCATGTTTAAACGTTTTTATATATACTTTGGTGATAAAACTTTATTGGGGCCTAGTTTTTTTCCACATGGCTAGCTTAAATTTGCCTAGAAACAGTTCCCTGAGGCTTTCCACTGTGTTACTATGAGTGGGAGGGGCCTAGTTTAGTGCTTTTTTGTGCATTAACTATTACAGACTGAGACATCCAGGAGTTCCCTGAATGCTACAGGGCATCTCTAAAGGGCTTTTAGGCTTCCAAAATCGTTTGTTGGGGAAGGTAAGCCCACAGCAAGGCTGTGGCAGTTTGGTGTGACTGTTAAAAAACGTCTATATCGTTTTTTTGATCCGGTTTTTGAACTAAGGGGTTAATCATCCATTTGCAAGTGGGTGCAATGCTCTGTTAGCTTATTATACACACTGTAAAAATTTAGTTTGATTTACTGCCTTTTTTCACTGTTTTTCAAATTCTGACAAAATTTGTTTCTCTTAAAGGGACCGTTTTTTATATTTGCTTGTTAACTTGATTTAAAGTGTTTTCCAAGCTTGCTAGTCTCATTGCTAGTCTGTATAAACATGTCTGACATAGAGGAAACTCCTTGTTCATTATGTTTAACAGCCATGGTGGAACCCCCTCTTAGAATGTGTACCAAATGTACTGATTTCACTTTAAGCAATAAAGATCATATTCTGTCTTTAAAAAATTTATCACCAGAGAAATCTGTCGAGGGGGAAGTTATGCCGACTAACTCTCCCCACGTGTCAGATCCTTTGACTCCCGCTCAAGGGACTCACGCTCAAATGGCGCCAAGTACATCCAGGGCGCCCATAGCGTTTACTTTACAAGACATGGCGGTAGTCATGGATAATACACTGTCAGCGGTATTAGCCAGACTACCTGTATTTAGAGGAAAGCGAGATAGCTCTGGAGTTAGACGAAATACAGAGCATACTGACGCTTTAAGAACTATGTCTGATACTGCCTCACAATATGCAGAAGCTGAAGAAGGAGAGCATCTTTCTGTGGGTGATATTTCTAACTCAGGGAAGATGATGCAACCTGATTCTGATATTTCTACATTTAAATTTAAGCTTGAACACCTCCGCGTGTTACTCAGGGAGGTTTTAGCTGCTCTGAATGACTGTGATACAATTGCAGTGCCAGAGAAATTGTGTAGACTGGATAAATACTATGCAGTGCCGGTGTGTACTGATGTTTTTCCAATACCTAAAAGGTTTACAGAAATTATTACTAAGGAATGGGATAGACCAGGTGTGCCGTTCTCTCCCCCTCCTGTTTTTAGAAAAATGTTTCCAATAGACGCCACCACACGGGACTTATGGCAGACAGTTCCTAAGGTGGAGGGAGCAGTTTCTACTTTAGCAAAGCGTACTACTATCCCTGTCAAGGACAGTTGTGCTTTCTTAGATCCAATGGATAAAAAGTTAGAGGGTTACCTTAAGAAAATGTTTATTCAACAAGGTTTTATCCTACAGCCCCTTGCATGCATTGCGCCTGTCACTGCTGCTGCGGCGTTCTGGTTTGAGTCTCTGGAAGAGGCTTTACAGCTAGCGACTCCATTGGATGAAATACTTGACAAGCTTAGAGCACTTAAGCTAGCCAATTCTTTTGTTTCTGATGCCATTGTTCATTTGACTAAACTAACAGCTAAGAATTCTGGTTTTGCTATCCAGGCGCGCAGAGCGCTATGGCTTAAATCATGGTCAGCTGACGTTACTTCAAAATCGAAGCTGCTTAACATTCCTTTAAAGGGGCAGACCCTATTCGGGCCTGGTTTGAAGGAGATTATTGCCAATATCACTGGAGGAAAGGGTCATGCCCTTCCTCAGGATAGGTCCAAACCAAGGGCCAAACAGTCTAATTTTTGTGCCTTTCGAAACTTCAAGGCAAGTGCGGCATCAACTTCCTCTAATGCAAAACAAGAGGGAACTTTTGCTCAGTCCAAGACGGTCTGGAGACCTAACCAGACCTGGAACAAGGGTAAGCAGGCCAAAAAACCTGCTGCTGCCTCTAAGACAGCATGAAGGAACGGCCCCCTATCCGGTAACGGATCTAGTAGGGGGCAGACTTTCGCTCTTCACCCAGGCGTGGGCAAGAGATGTCCAGGATCCCTGGGCGTTGGAAATTATATCCCAGGGATATCTTCTGGACTTCAAGGCTTCCCCCCCAAAAGGGAGATTTCACCATTCACAATTATCTGCAAACCAGATAAAGAGAGAGGCATTCTTACACTGTGTACAAGACCTCCTAGTTATGGGAGTGATCCATCCAGTCCCAAAGGAGGAACAGAGACAGGGATTTTACTCAAATCTGTTTGTGGTATCTGTTTGTGGTTCCCAAAAAAGAGGGAACCTTCAGACCAATTTTGGATCTAAAGATCTTAAACAAATTCCTCAGAGTTCCATCATTCAAGATGGAGACTATTCGTACCATCCTACCTATGATCCAGGAGGGTCAATACATGGCGGTCCTAAGGCCACGGGGCATAGCAGTGGCCCCTTATTTAGACGACATCCTGATTCAGGCGTCAAACTTCCAAATTGCCAAGTCTCATACGGACATAGTGTTGGCATTTCTGAGGTCGCATGGGTGGAAGGTGAACGAGAAAAAGAGTTCTCTATCCCCCCTCACAAGAGTTTCCTTCCTAGGGACTCTGATAGATTCTGTAGAAATGAAAATTTACCTGATGGAGTCCAGGTTATCAAAACTTCTAAATTCCTGCCGTGTTCTTTATTCCATTCCTCGCCCTTCGGTGGCTCTGTGCATGGAAGTAATCGGCTTAATGGTAGCGGCAATGGACATAGTGCCGTTTGCACGCCTACATCTCAGACCGCTGCAACTATGCATGCTCAGTCAGTGGAATGGGGATTACACAGATTTGTCCCCTTTACTGAATCTGGACCAAGAGACCAGGGATTCTCTTCTCTGGTGGCTATCTCGGGTCCATCTGTCCAAAGGTATGACCTTTCGCAGGCCAGATTGGACAATTGTAACGACAGATGCCAGCCTTCTAGGTTGGGGTGCAGTCTGGAACTCCCTGAAGGCTCAGGGATTGTGGACTCAGGAGGAGTCACTCCTTCCAATAAACATTCTGGAACTAAGAGCGATATTCAATGCTCTTCAGGCTTGGCCTCATCTAGCGATGATGAGGTTCATCAGATTTCAGTCGGACAACATCACGACTGTGGCTTACATCAAGGGGGAACAAGGAGTTCCCTAGCGATGTTAGAAGTCTCAAAGATAATTCGCTGGGCAGAGATTCACTCTTGCCACCTATCAGCTATCCATATCCCAGGTGTAGAGAACTGGGAGGCGGATTTTCTAAGTCGTCAGACTTTTCATCCGGGGGAGTGGGAACTCCATCCTGAGGTGTTTGCACAATTGGTTCTTCGTTGGGGCGAACCAGAACTGGATCTCATGGCGTCTCGCCAGAACGCCAAGCTTCCTTGTTACGGATCCAGGTCCAGGGACCCCAAGGCAACGCTGATAGATGCTCTAGCAGCACCTTGGTCCTTCAACCTGGCTTATGTGTTTCCACCGTTTCCTCTGCTCCCTCGTCTGATTGCCAAAGTCAAGCAGGAGAGAGCATCAGTGATCTTGATAGCGCCTGCGTGGCCACGCAGGACTTGGTATGCAGATCTGGTGGACATGTCATCCTTTCCACCATGGACTCTGCCGCTGAGACAGGACCTTCTACTTCAAGGTCCTTTCAACCATCCAAATCTAATTTCTCTGAGGCTGACTGCCTGGAGATTGAACGCTTGATTTTATCAAAGCGTGGTTTCTCCGAGTCAGTCATTGATACCTTGATTCAGGCACGGAAGCCTGTCACCAGGAAAATCTATCATAAAATATGGCGTAAATATCTTTATTGGTGTGAATCTAAGGGTTACTCGTGGAGTAAGGTCAGGATTCCCAGGATATTATCTTTTCTCCAAGAAGGATTGGAGAAAGGATTTTCAGCTAGTTCCTTAAAGGGACAGATTTCTGCGCTATCTATTCTTTTGCACAAGCGTCTGGCGGATGCCCCAGACGTTCAGGCATTTTGTCAGGCTTTAGTTAGAATCAAGCCTGTGTTTAAACCTGTTGCTCCACCTTGGAGCTTAAATTTGGTTCTTAAAGTTCTTCAGGGGGTTCCGTTTGAACCTCTTCATTCCATAGGTATCAAACTTTTATCTTGGAAAGTTCTTTTTTTGGTAGCTATTTCCTCGGCTCGTAGAGTTTCCGAGTTATCTGCCTTACAATGTGATTCTCCTTATCTGATCTTCCATGCAGATAAGGTAGTTCTGCGTACCAAACCTGGGTTTTTACCTAAGGTGGTATCTAATAAGAATATCAATCAAGAGATTGTTGTTCCGTCTTTGTGTCCTAATCCTCCTTCAAAGAAGGAGCGTCTATTACACAATCTGGACGTGGTTCGTGCTTTAAAGTTTTACTTACAAGCTACTAAAGATTTTCATCAAACATCTGCTTTGTTTGTTGTCTACTTTGGACAGAGGAGAGGTCAAAAGGCTTCGGCAACCTCTCTTTCTTTTGGCTAAGAAGCATAATCCGCTTAGCCTATGAGACTGCTGGCCAGCAGCCTCCAGAAAGGATTACAGCTCATTCTACTAGAGCTGTGGCTTCCACATGGGCCTTTAAAAATGAGGCTTCTGTTGAACAGATTTGCAAGGCGGCGACTTGGTCTTCGCTTCATACTTTTTCAAAATTCTACAAATTTGATACTTTTGCTTCTTCGGAGGCTATTTTTGGGAGAAAGGTTTTACAGGCAGTGGTACCTTCCGTTTAAGTACCTGCCTTGTCCCTCCCTTCATCCGTGTACTTTAGCTTTGGTATTGGTATCCCACAAGTAATGGATGATCCGTGGACTGGATACACCTTACAAGAGAAAACATAATTTATGCTTACCTGATAAATTTATTTCTCTTGTGGTGTATCCAGTCCATGGCCCGCCCTGTCATTTTAAGGCAGGTATTTTTTAATTTTGAACTACAGTCACCACTGCACCCTATGGTTTCTCCTTTCTCTGCTTGTTTTCGGTCGAATGACTGGATATGGTAGTGAGGGGAGGAGCTATATAGACAGCTCTGCTGTGGGTGTCTTCTTGCAACTTCCTGTTGGGAATGAGAATATCCCACAAGTAATGGATGATCCGTGGACTGGATACACCACAAGAGAAATAAATTTATCAGGTAAGCATAAATTATGTTTTACTGATTAACCCACTGATTATTTACTGGACTAGCAGTAACACATAAACCTACTGCTTATTTACTGGATACACAAACCTACTGATTATTTACTGGATTAGCAGTAACACATAAACCTACTGATTGTTTACTGGACACACATAAACCTACTGATTATTTACTGGACTAGCAGTAGCACATAAACCTACTGATTGTTTACTGGACACACATTAACCTACTGCTTATTTACTGGACTAGCAGTAACACATACACCTGTTGATTATTTACTGGACTAGCAGTAACACAAACTATTATTTACTGATTAACCCACTAATTATTTACTGGACACACATAAACCCACTGATTATTTACTAGACACACAAACTTCTGCTTATTAACTGGACTAGCAGTAACACATAAACCTGTTGATTATTTATTGGACTAGCAGTAACACAAACTTATTTACTGATTAACCCACTGATTATTTACTGGACACACATAAACACATAAACCTACTGCTTATTTACTGAACTAGCAGTAACACAAACCTGCTGATTATTTACTGGACTAGTGGTAACACAAATCCGCTGATTATTTACTGGACTAGCTAGCATCACACCATGTATGTGTGTGTGTGTATATATATATATATATATATACACACACACATATATATATATACACATACATACATATATATATATATATATATATATATATATATACACATATATATATATATACAGTATATATATATACACAGTATATATACACACATTATATACACACACACACATACATACATATATATAATATACATATACACACACACACATATATATATATATATATATATATATATATACACACACATATACATACATACAACACACACATATATATATATATATATATATATATATATATATATATATATATATATACACAAAACACGGAAGAGGACTGCACTCTCATACCGGACCGGGTACACATCCCATGACCCTGTAACATGCTCAGCCCTGGGTGCTCACGGGCACTAACAGGAAGCTGTGCTGTCCCCAAAGTCACATGCAGTTAACCCCAGACAGGTCTGGGTGCAAGAACCATAGGGGAAATTACAAAACAAATTAATACACAGAGAAAGTCCAGCACTCACTTACAAGCTCTCAGCCAAATGGGACAAGCCCCTGTACCAGACAATGCAAGCTCTCAAATCCAAACAAACTGGGAACAAGGGAACAAGGGAAGGGTGCACAGGCTTATGTAATCACCCTAGACATATACAAAACACGGAAGAGGACTACACTCTCATACTGGACCGGTACACATCCCATGACCCTGTAACATGCTCAGCCCTGGGTGCTCACGGGCACTCACAGGAAGCTGTGCTGTCCCCAGAGTCACAGGCAGTTAACCCCAGACAGGTCTGGGTGCAAGCACATATATATATATATATATATATATATATATATATATATATATATATATATATATACACACACACACACACACATACTGGTCTGATGAAGGGGTGATTGATCCCTGAAACGTTACCTGTTTGATGTGCCATTAAAGCACTTATTTTGCACAAATCCAGAGAGTGCATGCCTTTTTTCTATTTATTTATATATATATATATATATATATAGTGAAGATTGGAGTAGCCGTGTTAGTACAGTAGATAGATGCTCAAAAAACAAAGTATTGCAGTATGCAGTGATACCTTTTTTATTGGACTAACATAATATTTAAAAGACAAGCTTTCGAGAGTTTTCCTCTCTTCCTCAGGTCTGAAGCAATACTGATCATTCTGATATAGATACACATCACATACAACAAATGGAAGGGAGGAAGGGGGGTGAGAGGGGGGGTCATAAAAGCAGAGAATGTGTCTGAAGGAGAAAATAGCTGAGAATAGCCAGAAAGAATAAATAAACAGAGGAGAGTAAATAGGTCAGATGAGAGGAAAAACAAAAAGGAAAAAGAAACCAATATAGGACAATAAGATGAGAGATTATAGAAAGTTATGGTAGTGTGTGAGAAAGCCAGAGTCTACATTAAGTCCTTCATTTCTGGTATTGAAATGTGTGATCATTTTCATCTCAAACGTCTTTCGTTCATGAGAGTCTTTGAAATTCCCTTTAAGAATTTTAATCCTGAGGTTAAGGATGGAGTGACCAGTCTGGGTGAAGTGATGACCAACAGGGGTACAATATTCATTTTCCTTGTGGTTTTTGATCGAGTGTCTGTGTAGATTCATTCTGAGATGCAGCTTTAGGCCAGTTTCTCCAATGTAGCAACCTCTGTCACACGCTGTACACTGTATCATGTACACCACATTAGCAGATGAGCACGAATAGGATCCCTTAATATTGTATGACGCGTTGTTGTGTCTGGCTGTGTTGTTGTCACATATATGTTGACACAGTTTGCAGAGTGATTTGTTGCATCGTGCAGTGCCATTCTGTGTGCGCTTCTGTTCTGTGGTTAATTTGCTGCAGACCAATCTCTGTCTCAGGTTAGGCGGTTGTTTGAATGCTAGTATGGGGGGTTCAGGAAATATTTTTTTGAGTGTGGTATCCTCTGAAATTAGTGGTTGTAGCTCTTTAATAATTTTGCGCACTCCTTCCAGAGTAGGGTTGTAAGTGACTACTAGAGGGGTTCTTGTTTTGTTTTCCTTTTCTTTGTATTGTAGGAGTCTTTCCCGTGGTGTTTTTAGGGCAGATTTGATTTTTTTAGATATTGTCCTTTCCTTGTAGCCCTTTTGCCTAAATGACTCTGACAGTGTACTCAGGTGGTGATCTCTGTCTTTTGTGTCAGAGCAAATGCGGTGATATCTGATAGCTTGGCTGTAGATGATACCTTGTTTGGTGTGATTGGGATGGAAGCTGGAATTGTGGAGGTAGCTGTACCTGCCTGTGGGTTTTCTGTATATAGATGAATGAAGGATGCCATTGGTGACAGTTATTGTGCAGTCCAAGAAGTTCACACTATGATTTGAAAAGTCCATTTTAAGGTTTATTGACGGGTGAAATGAATTAAATGATTTGTGGAAATCTAAGAGGCTTTCTTCTCCTTCTGTCCATATTATGAAAATATCATCGATGTAACGATAATATGTATACGGTTTGTGGGGCTGAGTACATAAGAATCTGTATTCTAGGTACGCCATGAAAAGATTGGCGTATTGTGGTGACATTTTTGTGCCCATCGCTGTCCCTGTCATTTGTAGGTAGTAATTGTTGTTAAAACTGAAATAGTTGTGTGTGAGTATGAATTCTATAAGCTGGGCAATAGTTGCACTATCATATTTGTGTGTTGTTTGGTGGGATGAGAGAAATTTACTGCAGGCCTCAATACCATCCTTATGCGGGATGTTGCTGTATAAGGATTCCACATCCATAGTAACTAGTATAGTGTTTCTAGGTAGTTCATTTATCTGGTTAAGTTTATTAAGGAAGTCTGTAGTGTCCTGTATAAAGCTATCAGTCTTAATAACAAGAGGCTTAAGAATATTTTCTATTAGGCCAGATATTTGTTCAGTAAGTGTTCCCATACCTGTTATAATGGGGCGTCCTGGGTTTCCTGGCTTGTGGATTTTGGGTAGCATGTAGAAGGTACCCATCTGAGGATTGGAAGGTACCAGATTTTCTAATTCTTGCTGTATGTGTTTAGGAAATGTTTTGATAAGTTTTGTGAGTTTAGCTGAATATTCCTTGGTGGGGTCCGTGTCCAGTTTTTTGTAGTAGTTTACATCAGACAACTGTCTGTAACCTTCTGTAGTGTAGTCCTGGGTATTCATGATAACTACTGATCCACCCTTGTCCGCCGGCTTGATGATGATGTTATTATTATTCATCAAGTTTTTCAAGGCATTTCTTTCCATATGTGAGAGGTTGTAAGCAATTTTTTTCTCTTGTGTAGTGACTAGGGATGCCACTCTCAGGCGAAAACTTTCAATGTAACTGTCCAATTTGATGTTACGTCCTGCTGTCGGTGTAAAATCTTTGTTCTTTTTCCTACCATTATTATCCTGTTTGAGAGTCGTGTTTTTTTTGGCATAAAAGAATTCCTTAAGTCTCAATCTTCTGAAAAAGTCTTCCAAGTCTGAATATAACTGGATGTGATCAAGATTTGTGTTAGGACAGAATGTTAGCCCCTTTGATAAGACTGATTTTTCAGGTATTGAAAGGTGATGATTAGAGAGGTTTACAATCCCAGTATTGTCCGTGAATTGTTTTTGGTAGTTAGCAGGCTCAGTTTGGTTTGGGTCATTGGTAGTTCTGGTTGGAGTAAGCTGTTTTTCAATGGAGCAATCAGTTGATCTTTCATTAGGGCTCTCTTTGTGCTGTTTGAGCTCAGCCAGTTTCTTATTCTTTTTCCTGATGAGATTATGTTGTTGTTTCCTGTAGAAGTAATCCATTTCTATTTCCATTGCTTTGGTTTCAGGTGTAACCTGTTTAAGATCTTGAAATAAGGACTGCTTATGACAGAGTATTTTTTGTTTTCTGTCATATAGTTGGTGAATTAGGTTGTTGCGTAGTTTCTCACTAGTCTGTCTGCAGAGATTCTCAGCATATGGTGAGTTGTAGGTAGTAGAAAGTGGGTTCTTAATTCGAAGTCCATTAGGGATTAGATACATTTTCTTACAACGTGTAAGAAAATATATGTCACTGTTAATTTGTGTTTCTCTTCTAATCAGTTTGATCATTTGCTTCCTTATGCGGCTGAATACGGTATCTGTCATAGTAGTGAAGATTGGAGTAGCCGTGTTAGTCCAGTAGATAGATGCTCAAAAAACAAAGTATTGCAGTGATACCTTTTTTATTGGACTAACATAATATTTAAAAGACAAGCTTTCGAGAGTTTTCCTCTCTTCCTCAGGTCTGAAGCAATACTGATCATTCTGATATAGATACACATCACATACAACAAATGGAAGGGAGGAAGGGGGGTGAGAGGGGGGGTCATAAAAGCAGAGAATGTGTCTGAAGGAGAAAATAGCTGAGAATAGCCAGAAACTTCTTCATGCTACCCAAAATCCACAAGCCAGGAAACCCAGGACGCCCCATTATAACAGGTATGGGAACACTTACTGAACAAATATCTGGCCTAATAGAAAACATTCTTAAGCCTCTTGTTATTAAGACTGATAGCTTTATACAGGACACTACAGACTTCCTTAATAAACTTAACCAGATAAATGAACTACCTAGAAACACTATACTAGTTACTATGGATGTGGAATCCTTATACAGCAACATCCCGCATAAGGATGGTATTGAGGCCTGCAGTAAATTTCTCTCATCCCACCAAACAACACACAAATATGATAGTGCAACTATTGCCCAGCTTATAGAATTCATACTCACACACAACTATTTCAGTTTTAACAACAATTACTACCTAAAAATGACAGGGACAGCGATGGGCACAAAAATGTCACCACAATACGCCAATCTTTTCATGGCGTACCTAGAATACAGATTCTTATGTACTCAGCCCCACAAACCGTATACATATTATCGTTACATCGATGATATTTTCATAATATGGACAGAAGGAGAAGAAAGCCTCTTAGATTTCCACAAATCATTTAATTCATTTCACCCGTCAATAAACCTTAAAATGGACTTTTCAAATCATAGTGTGAACTTCTTGGACTGCACAATAACTGTCACCAATGGCATCCTTCATTCATCTATATACAGAAAACCCACAGACAGGTACAGCTACCTCCACAATTCCAGCTTCCATCCCAATCACACCAAACAAGGTATCATCTACAGCCAAGCTATCAGATATCACCGCATTTGCTCTGACACAAAAGACAGAGATCACCACCTGAGTACACTGTCAGAGTCATTTAGGCAAAAGGGCTACAAGGAAAGGACAATATCTAAAAAAATCAAATCTGCCCTAAAAACACCACGGGAAAGACTCCTACAATACAAAGAAAAGGAAAACAAAACAAGAACCCCTCTAGTAGTCACTTACAACCCTACTCTGGAAGGAGTGCGCAAAATTATTAAAGAGCTACAACCACTAATTTCAGAGGACCCCACACTCAAAAAAATATTTCCTGAACCCCCCATACTAGCATTCAAACAACCGCCTAACCTGAGACAGAGATTGGTCCGCAGCAAATTAACCACAGAACAGAAGCGCACACAGAATGGCACTGCACGATGCAACAAATCACTCTGCAAACTGTGTCAACATATATGTGACAACAACACAGCCAGACACAACAACGCGTCATACAATATTAAGGGATCCTATTCGTGCTCATCTGCTAATGTGGTGTACATGATACAGTGTACAGCGTGTGACAGAGGTTGCTACATTGGAGAAACTGGCCTAAAGCTGCATCTCAGAATGAATCTACACAGACACTCGATCAAAAACCACAAGGAAAAACATAATTTATGTAAGAACTTACCTGATAAATTCATTTCTTTCATATTAGCAAGAGTCCATGAGCTAGTGACGTATGGGATATACATTCCTACCAGGAGGGGCAAAGTTTCCCAAACCTTAAAATGCCTATAAATACACCCCTCACCACACCCACAATTCAGTTTAACGAATAGCCAAGAAGTGGGGTGATAAAAAAGTGCAAAAGCATAAAAAATAAGGAATTGGAATAATTGTGCTTTATACAAAAATCATAACCACCACAAAAAAAGGGCGGGCCTCATGGACTCTTGCTAATATGAAAGAAATGAATTTATCAGGTAAGTTCTTACATAAATTATGTTTTCTTTCATGTAATTAGCAAGAGTCCATGAGCTAGTGACGTATGGGATAATGACTACCCAAGATGTGGATCTTTCCACACAAGAGTCACTAGAGAGGGAGGGATAAAATAAAGACAGCCAATTCCTGCCGAAAATAATCCACACCCAAATAAAGTTTAATGAAAAACATAAGCAGAAGATTCAAACTGAAACTGCTGCCTGAAGTACTTTTCTACCAAAAACTGCTTCAGAAGAAGAAAATACATCAAAATGGTAGAATTTAGTAAAAGTATGCAAAGAGGACCAAGTTGCTGCTTTGCAAATCTGATCAATCGAAGCTTCATTCCTAAACGCCCAGGAAGTAGAAACTGACCTAGTAGAATGAGCTGTAATCCTCTGAGGCGGAGTTTTACCCGACTCAACATAAGCAAGATGAATTAAAGATTTCAACCAAGATGCCAAAGAAATGGCAGAAGCTTTCTGGCCTTTTCTAGAACCGGAAAAGATAACAAATAGACTAGAAGTCTTTCGGAAAGACTTAGTAGCTTCAACATAATATTTTAAAGCTCTAACAACATCCAAAGAATGCAACGATTTCTCCTTAGAATTCTTAGGATTAGGACATAATGAAGGAACCACAATTTCTCTACTAATGTTGTTGGAATTCACAACTTTAGGTAAAAAATCAAAAGAAGTTCGCAACACCGCCTTATCCTGATGAAAAATCAGAAAAGGAGACTCACAAGAAAGAGCAGATAATTCAGAAACTCTTCTGGCAGAAGAGATTGCCAAAAGGAACAAAACTTTCCAAGAAAGTAATTTAATGTCCAATGAATGCATAGGTTCAAACGGAGGAGCTTGAAGAGCCCCCAGAACCAAATTCAAACTCCAAGGAGGAGAAATTGACTTAATGACAGGTTTTATACGAACCAAAGCTTGTACAAAACAATGAATATCAGGAAGAATAGCAATCTTTCTGTGAAAAAGAACAGAAAGAGCAGAGATTTGACCTTTCAAGGAACTTGCAGACAAACCCTTATCTAAACCATCCTGAAGAAACTGTAAAATTCTCGGTAATCTAAAAGAATGCCAAGAAAAATGATGAGAAAGACACCAAGAAATATAAGTCTTCCAGACTCTATAATATATCTCTCTAGATACAGAATTACGCGCCTGTAACATAGTATTAATCACAGAGTCAGAGAAACCTCTTTGACCAAGAATCAAGCGTTCAATCTCCATACCTTTAAATTTAAGGATTTCAGATCCTGATGGAAAAAAAGGACCTTGCGACAGAAGGTCTGGTCTTAACGGAAGAGTCCACGGTTGGCAAGAGGCCATCCGGACCAGATCCGCATACCAAAACCTGTGAGGCCATGCCGGAGCTACCAGCAGAACAAACGAGCATTCCTTCAGAATCTTGGAGATTACTCTTGGAAGAAGAACTAGAGGTGGAAAGATATAGGCAGGATGATACTTCCAAGGAAGTGATAATGCATCCACTGCCTCCGCCTGAGGATCCCGGGATCTGGACAGATACCTGGGAAGTTTCTTGTTTAGATGAGACGCCATCAGATCTATTTCTGGAAGTTCCCACATTTGAACAATCTGAAGAAATACCTCTGGGTGAAGAGACCATTCGCCCGGATGCAACGTTTGGCGACTGAGATAATCCGCTTCCCAATTGTCTATACCTGGGATATGAACCGCAGAGATTAGACAGGAGCTGGATTCCGCCCAAACCAGAATTCGAGATACTTCTTTCATAGCCAGAGGACTGTGAGTCCCTCCTTGATGATTGATGTATGCCACAGTTGTGACATTGTCTATCTGAAAACAAATGAACAACTCTCTCTTCAGAAGAGGCCAAGACTGAAGAGCTCTGAAAATTGCACGGAGTTCCAAAATATTGATCGGAAATCTCACCTCCTGAGATTCCCAAACCCCTTGTGCCGTCAGAAACCCCCACACAGCTCCCCAACCTGTAAGACTTGCATCTGTTGAGATTATAGTCCAGGTCGGAAGAACAAAGAAGCCTCCTGAACTCAACGATGGTGATCTGTCCACCATGTCAGAGAGTGTCGTATAATCGGTTTAAAGATATTAATTTAGATATCTTTGAGTAATCCCTGCACCATTGGTTCAGTATACAGAGCTGAAGAGGTCGCATGTGAAAACGAGCAAAGGAGATCGCATCTGATGCGGCAGTCCTAAGACCTAAAATTTCCATGCATAAGGCTACCAAAGGGAATGATTGTGACTGAAGGTTTTGACAAGCTGATATCAACGTTAAACTTCTCTTGTCTGACAAGGACAGAGTCATGGACACTGAATCTATCTAGAAACCTAAAAAAGGTTACCCTTGTCTGAGGAATCAATGAACTGATTGGTAAATTGATCCTCCAACCATGAACTTGAAGAAACAACACAAGTCGATTCGTATGAGATTCTTCGAAAATGACAAGACTGAGCAAGTACCAAGATATCGTCCAAATAAGGAAATACCAAAACCCTGTTCTCTGATTACAGAAAGAAGGGCACCGAGAACCTTTGAAAAAAATTCTTGGAACTGAGGCTAGGCCAAACGGTAGAGCCACAAAACTGGTAATGCTTGTCTAAAAAAAGAGAATCTCAGACACCAAAAGTGATCTGTATGAATCGGAATATGCAGATACGCATCCTGTAAATCTATTGTAGACATATAATGCCCTTGCTAAACAAAAGGCAGGATAGTCCTACAGTAACCATCTTGAATGTTGGTATCCTTACATAACGATTCAATATTGATAGATCCGGAACTGGTCTGAAGGAATTGACCTTCTTTGGTACAATGAAGAGATAAAATAAAACCCCAGCCCCTGTTCCAGAACTGGAACTGGCATAATTACTCCAGCCAACTCTAGATCTGAAACACATTTCAGAAATGCTGAGCCTTGCTGTGTTAACTGGGACACGGGAAAGAAAAAAATCTCTTAGCAGGAGGCCTTAACTTGAAGCCAATTCTGTACCTTTCTGAAACAATGTTCTAAATTGTTCCAAATTTCTTTGAAGAAAACGTAATCTGCCCCATACCAGCTGAGCTGGAATAAGGGCCGCACCTTCATGGGTACTTAGGAGCTGGCTATAGGTTTCTATAAGGCTTGGATATATTCCAAACTGGAAATAGTTTCCAAACTGATACCGCTCCTGAGGATGAAGTATCAGGCTTTTGTTCCTTGTTGAGAGGAAAAGAACGAAAATGATTATTAGACCTAAATTTACCTTAGATTTTTTATCCTTTGGTAAAAAAGTTCCCTTCCTTCCAAAAACAGTTGAGATAATAATTTATTACCCTGGAAAGAAAGGGAAAGCAAAGTTGACTTTGAAGACATATCAGCATTCCAAGTTTAATCCATAAAGCTTTTCTAGCTAAAATAGCTAGAGACATATACCTGACATCAACTCTAATGATATCAAAAGATGGTATCACCAATAAAATTATTAGCATGATATAGAATAATAATAATGCTATAAAATTATGATCTGTTACTTGATGCGCTAAAGCTTCTAACCAAAAAGTTGAAGCTGCAGCAACATCCGCTAAAGATATAGCAGGTCTAAGAAGATTACCTGAACATAAGTAAGCTTTTCTTAGAAAGGATTCAATTTTCCTATCTAAAGGATCCTTAAATGAAGTACTATCTGCCGTAGGAATAGTAGTACATTTAGCAGGAGTAGAGACAGCCCCATAACCTTAGGGATTTTGTCCCAAAAAACTCTAATCTGTCAGATGGCACAGGATATAATTGCTTAAACGTTTAGAAGGAGTAAAAGAATTACCCAAATTATTCCATTCCCTGGAAATTACTTCAGAAATAGCATCAGGGAGATTAAACACTTCTGAAATAACTACAGGAGATTTAAAAACCTTATTTAAACGTTTAGATTTAGTATCAAGAGGACAAGAATCCTCTATTCTAATGCAATTAATATTTCTTTAAATAAAGAACGAATAAATTCCATTTTGAACAAATACAAAGATTTATCAGCATCAACCTCTGAGACAGAAACCTCTGAACCAGAAGAACCATTATCAGTATGATGATGT
>NC_069507.1:265631117-265658617 GCF_027579735.1 Bombina bombina | reverse complement strand
CTCACTCAGGTTAAGAGGAGTAGCGATTGCTCATGGCTAACTATTGACGTGGTAGGACTTTATTCTGCCATACCACACAATTTAGGGCTTGATGCTGTCAAATATTTTTTGGACCGACTAAGTGATTATGATGAACCCCTGAAAGAATTTATAGTCAGAGTGTTAGACTTTCTATTGAACCATAACTACTTTAGGGGGAATACTTTCTCCAGAAGTGTGGGACCGCAATGGGGGCAAAATTTGCCCCTTCATATGCGAACATCTTTATGGCTTGGTGGGAGCGGTCCCACGGTTATGGAGAGTGTAACCCCTATAGACATTACATCAAAACCTATAAAAGGTATATTGATGATCTTTTGATCATCTGGACAGGCACTTTGTCTCATTTATAAATCAAAATGATGTGAACTTACAATTTACTTTTCAATCTGAGAACCTACAGGTTCCATATTTGGATTTGATCTTAATAGGCAATGCTGAAATAAGCCAGGTCACTACTAGTCTGTATCGAAAACCAATTACATCAAATGCAATATTACACGCACATAGCAATTACCCCAAGCAATCAGGCTTTGGGGTTGCAAAGGGGCAGTTTATACGTGTGAAACATAATTGCTCCAATGAAATTGATTTTGAGAGGGAGAGTGATTCCCTCAGGGTACAATTACTTGATAGAGGTTACGCTAAAAAAGTCATAAATAGGGCATTACTAGAGGTGAGACGTATGGATAGAACACAGATGCTATTAAATAATGCAAAATTGAAAAGATATAACTCTTTTGATAAAACTAAGCCTCTTTTTATAACTACATATAGTTCCCAGATTAGGGAAATTTGCGACATTGTAGATAAGCACCTTCCAATTTTGGCTGCTGAGGATAGTCTCAAAGAATTTGTTCAACATGGATGCAATCATGTAGCAAAGAGAGGTTGCACATTAGGCAATATGCGGTCACCGTGTATGCTAAAGAAACAACCCAGTGTTAGTAGCTGGCTAAGTGCAAAAGGGCATTACAAGAGCCATTACAACAAGTGTATAGCCTGTGGCTGTACTAAGATCACATAAAGTTTTCAATCACAGATCACTCAGAAAGTATATTTCCTAAAAAGCTATACCAATTGTCGCACACACAACGTTATCTATTTGGTAGAATGCACAACGTGCAACAAGCAGTATGTAGGATGCTCCTCCAGAGAAGCACATGTTCGCATCAGAGAACATTTAAACAATATAGATAATGGTATTGAGTGCTCGGATCTAGCGAGACACTTTATTCACTATCATGGCAAGAATGTTAATAACTTCCAGTGGCAGATCATTTAGCAAGTTAGAACCCCAGAGAGAGGGGGAGATATCAGTAGTAAGCTCTTTTATCAAGAAGCATATTGGATTTTTCAACTAAAAACCCGTAGACCGGGAGGGAGGTTTCAACATTGATGGGGATGTCATAAACTTTTGGCAGCGAGAGAAATGATACACTTAAGACATATATCTTTCTATTTATATAGATTTAAAATTTAGATATACATACACATCCTTATTTTACAAATCTCCTATATATGCCCTTCTAATAGATCTCTTTATATAAATTGATAATGAGCTCACAAACATTTTTATATATATGTATATACTCATCACTTAAAATGATCAAATACTCAATTTATGCAACATTAGAGATGTCCATTTGACATCTACACCCTGTTCCAAATTATTATGCAAATTCTATTTCATGTAGCAAAAGAAGAACAAAGCGCAGCCCCACATCAAGGTAGACGTTTTTCAAGCATTTATTGCACACGGTGTAAATATTGCACTTACAAAATGAAGATTAAAAACAAGCCTTGATCCCACTTAGGGGAAGGAAGTAGCGAGTCCCAATCAACTATAGATCACTCCAAATATCATCAGATTTGTAGACGCTCCGAAGCTCCGCCCCCAACGCGTTTCATTTGCACTTAGCAAACTTTCTCAAGAGGAAATGACGTTATGGTACACGCTCCTGGACGTGTCTTTAAACATCCGATGCTTCACTTTCATTTGTTGTTCCCCAGCCAATCCGGTAAATAGATGCGGACCTGCCTCTTTTCTGTGTCATGCATATCACCGTTACAACAACTTTAACTCATTACTGGACACTACTATACGAAATCCATACTGTTATATTGCACCCAAAAGGGCTTATGTATACATATAATTCTGCTAGCAAATTAACATATACTTACTGCCTCTTAGTACCGGACATATAAGCAATATATACAGATATACACGCAAGCAAGATATATTAAAACATATTTCATATTTTTACAAACAACGTTATACTATATTATCCATTTAAGCGATGTTAATAATTCATGTCATCTATTATAAAAACATTATTAGCATTTAAAATGTGGAAATTTGATTAAATAGAACTATGTGCACTACAAATCATTATTTTTTTGCTTGTTAAAAATAAATAAATTATTTAAAAAGAAATATTAGAACCAAACAAAAATAATTCATATTCAAGCTGATATAGTATACTGAACTCATGTCATAAAGGCCTGCAGATCTATATCTACATTTAACCCTTTGGGGGCCATACAATCAAGCAATGGATCCACTTTGTTTCACACTGCCTAAGATGCATTAACCTTTGCTGTTCATTACCCACTGATTGTGGTATGGTTTGTAACACCCTTACAGAAAGATTCTTAGGGTTTTTATTATGTACCTTCCTAAAGTGTTCAGATACACTATGATTTTCATATCCTTTTGTTATATTCTCAATGTGTTCATATATGCCGCGCTTCACTTTTCTCTTGGTCCTGCCCACATAGATTTTATTGCATTCACAGGTAAGGCAGTACACCGCATACATGGACACACAAGAAGCCTTATCCTTAATTTTATACTCCTTAGAATGGTCCCAATTGTGAATGCTGTCACCCTTACTTATAAGGCCACACATACAACAGTTTAATCTCCCACATTTGAACGTCCCCCCCTTACTTATACACCAGGCAGAGAGATTCCCTTTCCCTGTATTCTTACTAGTTCTTAATTTGGATGGAGCTAATATATTTTTTATATTCTTATTTCTCTTAAAAATAGTCACAGGGGTTGGCTCTAAATGTGGCCCCAAAATGGGATCAGATAGAAGGATATTCCAGTGCTTCTTTAGTGTTGATTTGATAAAGCTGGCACCTAGATTAGAATAGGTCAAATTCTATTTCAGTGTCACAAAGATTATTATTTTTTTTTTTCTGTTTAACTCATGGATGGCATTGTGTCTCAGGGCTCTTTTGATCACTGTAAACAATCTCGGACACCTGTGATAATTAGATTGCCAGGTGAGCCCAATTAAAGGAAAAACTACTAAAGGAGGGTGTTCCACAGAGCAGTGAAATAGTTCAATGCCTTGGACGAGGTATGAAAACATTAGATATTCCACGAAAACTTAAGCGTGATCATCGCACTATTAAGAGATTTGTGGCTGATTCAGAGCACAGACAGGTTTGTGCAGATAAAGGCACATTGAGGAAGATTTCTGCCTGATCCATGCATCGGATCAAGAGAGCAGCTGCTAAAATACCATTACATAGCAGCAGATATTTGAAGCTGCTGGTGCCTCTGGAGTCCCACAGAAATCAAGGTGTAGAGTCCTCCAGAGTCTTGCAACTGTGCATAACCTTTCCATTCGGACACCATTAACCAATGCTCACAAGCAAAAATGGCTGTATTGGGCAGAAAAATACATGAAGACTAATTTTCAAACAGTCCTGTTCACTGATGAGTACCGTGCAACCCTGGATGGTCCAGATGGATGGAGTAGTGGAGGGTTGGTGGACGGCCACCCTGTTCCAACAAGGCTGCAACGTCAGCAAGGCGGTGATGGAGTCATGTTTTGGGCCGGAATCATGGGAAAAGAGCTGGTCGGCCCCTTTAGGGTCCCCGAAGGTGTAAAGATGACCTCTACAAAGTATGTGGAGTTCCTGACTGACCACTTCCTTCCCTGGTACAGAAGGAAGAACTATGCTTTCCGTAATAAAATCATCTTCATTCATGACAATGCACCATCTCATGCTGCAAAGAATACCTCTGCATCAAAGGCTGCTATGGGGATAAAAGGAGAGAAAGTCATGGTGTGGCCTCCATCCTCCCCTGACCTCAATCTTATTGAGAACCTTTGGAGCATCCTCAAGCAAAAGATCTATGAGGGTGGGAGGCAGTTTACATCCAAACAGCAGCTCTGGGAGGCTATTTTGACATCTTGCAAACAAATTCAAGCAGAAACTCTCCAAAAACTCACTCAAGTTCAATGGATGCAAGACTTGTGAAGCTGCTATCAAATAAGGGGCCCTATGTTAAAATGTAACACTACCTGTTCAAATGTTTAAAATGTTGTTCAAAGTTTGATTGAAATAGCTTTTGATTTCAGTAAATATGCTGCAAACACAACAAATGAAAATTTTAAGTTCTTTACAACCTATAAAGTGTTTTGAAACTTACTGTGCGTAATAATTTGGAACAGTGCATTGTAAGTTTTTTATTTTGGAAAAAAAATACTGTTATCATTAGGAGGTTTGTTCAATAAAATTTGAATTGTACTCTTAATAGTTGATAACATGATAATTATGCTGACTGTTGTTTACATCAATTATTTAGGTAAATGAGAAATTGGCATAATAATTTGGAACAGGGTGTAGTTAGGCTATTTATGGCTTGAAAGACTAGATTCTGTTTCAACAAGGTAGTTTTGGAAGGATATTTAAAAACGAATATATCCCATCTACTTATTAATATTCGCGTATGCATATATCAGGCATAGGTATAAAATACCCACTTTACGTATAATCAGTGGCATCCAAAATGATATCTAGTTAGGCCATTTTAGGGCTTGAGAGAATAGATCCTATTCCAATACTATAGTCTTTGGGCTTAGGGTAGATATTTAATAACTTTCCATCTTCCTACTTTATTACTGCAGGCAACATTAAGTTTAATTCCTCATTATTGTTGTATTTATATCTTAATATTGCAATTGTATATTTACTTATCAGATTGAGATTCTATGCATCCATGTGCAAGGGTTAAATAATCATTTGATCTCGTTTTCTTTAATGTTAACAGCTGGAGGTAGTTAGTGCACTGAGCACCGGGTTATTTAAGCACGGAGCTCAGTTGCACTATTATGTCTATGAGTAAGGCTATTGCATAGCCGAAACGCGTAAGACAGTTTTCACTCCAGCTGTTCTTATGGATTACACTTTGTTTTAAGTGTTTTAGAATGTTTTTCGAAGATCTCTTCTAATAAAGCTTGTTTTATCTAATTTGGTGCCTTGAGACTCACCGAGTTTTTGTATATATCTATCAGAAAACTTACTTGGTTAGAGTCTTGGCACACTGGCTTTCACAACAGTGTATGGGGCTATGAGTTTGTAGGAGGGGATCCCATTGGATTACGCCAAAGACTGGAAGTACGCAAGAAGGTGAACAGCGGTGATCAGCGATTGGTAATCGCACACCTCCCAATGGAAGCTTAGTATACGAGCAGTCATCACAGCACAGAGCAGAGCAGAGAGAAGCCGGTTAAGAGGCCGAGGTAAGCGAGCACTCGGTGGAAGGTACAGGTACATCTTGGTAAGTTGTGCACCGCCTCATTTACTGCCGTTACCTCACATAAACTTCTCATAACAGTGTTTGCTGATTTTGACTCTAACTAACGGAATATGGAAGTGACCTCTAACTAAGTATTCCCCTCCCCATGCGCCTTGAGCCTTCACTTGGGAGACAATTGTACTTGTCAATCTGTTGGATATATATATATATAATAATTATTCTTTATTTATAAAGCGTCAGATTCCGCAGTGCTGCCCATGGGTAATGGAGAAAAAAATATGATAAGACAACATTTTACAGACAAATACAAGGGAGATTGAGGGCCCTATTCCCATGGGAATTTACAATCTAGATGGGTAGGAGGATGGGAAACAAGAGGTGGGGACTGCAAAGGTGAGAATGATATTAGTGAGGAGACAGAGGGCAACTGTTAGTTAAGTGAAGTTAGTTTGTTAAGTCTGGCAATAAGCTTCCATGAACAGAAAGGTCTTAAGGGAACGTTTAAAGGAGGAGAGGTTAGGGGCAAGTCTGACAGCTCGAGGAAGTGCGTTTCAGAGGGTTGGTGCCGCACAAGAGAAGTCCTGTAGTCTAGCATGAGAGGAGGTGATGGTAGAGGACGCAAGAAGCAGGTCATTGTTGAATCTTAGGGGGTGGGCAGGAGTATATTTGTTGATGAGTGAGGACAGGTAGGGTGGGGCAGTGTTGGTGAGGGCTTTGTAGTTAAGGGTAAGAATTTTGAATTTAACTCTGCTGTGAATGGGAAGCCAGTGAAGGGACTCACAGAGAGGTGCAGCAGAAACAGAGCATCGAGAGAGGTGGATTAGCCTGGCAGATGCATTTAGGATGGATTGGAGGGGAGAGAGGCGGGAGAGAGGGAGGCCAGTTAGTAAGTTGTTACAGTAGTCAAGTCGGGAAATTACCAGGGAGTGGATTAGCTGTTTAGTAGTTTCAGCACTCAGAAATGGAAAAATTTTGGAGATATTGCGTAGGTGGTTGCGGCAGGATGAAGAGAGCATTTGGATGTGGGGAATGAAGGACAGATTTGAGTCAAGCGTGACTCCGAGGCAGCGGACTTGGGGTGATGGCGAGATAGTGGTGCCGCCAACAGTGATTGAAAAATTAAAAACTGGAGTAGAGTTAGAGGGGGGATTAGAAGTAGTTCGGTCTTGGCCATGTTTATTTTTAGGTGGTGAGAGGTCATACAGGAGGAAATGCCAGATAAGCAGACATATATATATATTGACACACACATATATATATATTGTACATACATATATATATATATGTATATATATACATATATATATATATATATATATATATATATATATATATATACGTATATATATACATATATATATATATATATATATATAACATAATTTATGTAAGAACTTACCTGATAAATTCCTTTCTTTCATATTGGCAAGAGTCCATAAGCTAGTGACGTATGGGATATACAATCCTACCAGGAGGGGCAAAGTTTCCCAAACCTCAAAATGCCTATAAATACACCCCTCACCACACCCACAATTCAGTTTAATGAATAGCCAAGTAGTGGGGTGATAAAGAAAGGAGTAAAAAGCATCAACAAAGGAATTTGGAAATAATTGTGCTTTATACAAAAAATCATAACCACCATAAAAAGGGTGGGCCTCATGGACTCATGCCAATATGAAAGAAATGAATTTATCAGGTAAGTTCTTACATGAATTATGTTTTCTTTCATGTAATTGGCAAGAGTCCATGAGCTAGTGACGTTTTCTACCAAAAACGGCTTCTGAAGAAGAAAATACATCAAAACGGTAGAGTTTAGTAAATGTATGCAAAGAAGACCAAGATGCTGCTTTGCAAATCTGATCAACTGAAGCTTCATTCTTAAAAGCCCACAAAGTGGAGACTGATCTAGTAGAATGAGCTGTAATACTCTGAGTCGGGGAATTACCCGACTCCAAATAAGCTTGACAAATCAAAAGCTTTAACCAAGAAGCCAAGGAAATAGCAGAAGCTTTCTGACCTTTCCTAGGACCAGAAAATAAAACGAATAGACTAGAAGTCTTTCTGAAATCTTTAGTAGCTTCAACATAATATTTCAAAGCTCTTACCATATCCAAAGAATGTAAGGATCTTTCCAAAGAATTCTTTGGATTAGGACACAAGGAAGGGACAACAATTTCTCTACTAATATTGTTAGAATTCACAACCTTAGGTAAAAAATGAAAAGAAGTCCGCAAAACCGCCTTATCCTGATGAAAAATCAGAAAAGGAGATTCACAAGAAAGAGCAGATAGCTCAGAAACTCTTCTAGCAGAAGAGATAGCCAAAAGGAACAACACTTTCCAAGAAAGTAGTTTAATGTCCAAAGAATGCATAAAACTGAAAGAGCAGAGATTTGTCCCTTCAAAGAACTTGTAGACAAACCTTTATCCAAACCATCCTGAAGAAACTGTAAAATTCTAGGAATTCTAAAAGAATGCCAAGAAAATTTATGAGAAGAACAACATGAAATGTAAGTCTTCCAAACTTGATAGTAAATCTTCCTGGAAACAGATTTACGAGCTTGTAACATAGTATTAATCACTGAGTCAGAGAAACCTCTATGACTTAGTACTAAGCGTTCAATTTCCATACCTTCAAATTTAATGATTTGAGATCCTGATGGAAAAATGGACCTTGAGACAGTAGGTCTGACCTTAACGGAAGTGGCCAAGGTTGGCAACTGGACATCCGAACAAGATCCGCATACCAAAACCTGTGTGGCTATGCTGGAGCCACCAGCAACCCAAACGATTGTTCCTGCATGATTTTGGAAATCACTCTTGGAAGAAGAACTAGAGGCGGGAAGATGTAAGCAGGATGATAATTCCATGGAATGGTTAGCGCATCCACTGCTTCCGCCTGAACATTCCTGGACCTGGACAGGTATCTGGGAAGTTTCTTGTTTAGGTGAGAGGCCATCAGATCTATCTCTGGAAGACCCCACATCTGAACAATCTGAGAAAACACATCTGGATGGAGAGACCACTCTCCTGGATGTAAAGTCTGACGACTGAGATAATCCACTTCCCAATTGTCTACACCTGGGATATGCACCACAGAGATTAGACAGGAGCTGGATTCCGCCCAAGCAAGTATCAGAGATACTTCTTTCATGGCTTGAGGACTGTGAGTCCCACCCTGATGATTGACATATGGCACAGTTGTGATATTGTCTGTCTGGAAGCAAATGAACGGTTGTCTCTTCAACAGAGGCCAAAACTGAAGAGCTCTGAAAATTGCATGGAGTTCTAAAATACTGATTGGTAATCTCGCCTCTTGAGATTCCCAAACCCCTTGAGCAGTCAGCGATCCCCAAACAGCTCCCCAACCCGAAAGACTTGCATCTGTAGTTATCACAGTCCAGGTTGGTTGAACAAAAGAAGCCCCTTGAACTAAACGTTGGTGATTTAACCACCACGTCAGAGAGCGTCGTACATTGGGATTTAAGGATATTAATTGTGATATCTTTGTATAATCCCTGCACCATTGATTTAGCATACAAAGCTGGAGAGGTCTCATGTGAAAACGAGCAAAAGGAATTGCGTCCGATGCTGCAGTCATGAGGCCTAAAACTTCCATGCACATAGCCACTGAAGGGAATGACTGAGACTGAAGGTGCCGACAAGCTGCAACCAATTTCAAGCGTCTCTTGTCTGTTAAAGACAGAGTCATGGACACTGAATCTATCTGGAAACCTAAAAAGGTAACCCTTGTCTGAGGAATCAAAGAACTTTTTGGTAAATTGATCCTCCAACCATGTTTTCGAAGAAACAACACTAGTTGATTCGTGTGAGATTCTGCAGAACGTAAAGACTGAGCTAGTACCAAGATATCGTCCAAATAAGGAAACACCACAATACCCTGTTCTCTGATTACAGAGAGTAGGGAACCTAGAACCTTTGTAAAGATTCTTGGAGCTGTTGCTAGGCCAAATGGAAGAGCAACAAATTGGTAATGCTTGTCTAGAAAAGAGAATCTCAGGAACTGATAATGATTTGGATGAATCGGAATATGAAGGTAAGCATCCTGCAAGTCTATTGCAGACATATAATGTTCTTGCTGAACAAAAGGCAGAATAGTAGTTATAGTCACCATTTTGAAAGTTGGAACTCTTACATAACGATTCAAAATTTTCAGATCCAGAACTGGTCTGAATGATTTTTCCTTTTTTGAGACAATGAATAGGTTTGAATAAAACCCCAAACCTTGTTCCTGAACAGGAACTGGCATGATTACCCCTGATAATTCCAGGTCTGAAACACACTTCAGGAAAGCCTGAGCTTTTACTGGATTTGCTGGGACACGTGAGAGAAAAAATCTTCTCACAGGAGGTCTTACTCTGAATCCTATTCGATACCCTTGAGAGACAATGCTCTGAATCCATTGATTTTGGACAGACTTTATCCAAACATCCTTGAAAAAACGTAATCTGCCCCCTACCAGCTGAGCTGGAATGAGGGCCGCACCTTCATGTGGATTTAGGGGCTGACTTAGGTTTCTTGAATGACTTGGATTTATTCCAATTTGAGGAACTCTGACAAAAGGAACGAAAACGATTAGAAGCCTTAGATTTGCCCTTAGGTTTTTTATCCTGAGGTAAAAAAAACTCCCTTTTCCCCAGTAACAATTGAAATAATTGAATCCAACTGAGAACCAAATAAATTATTACCTTGGAAAGAAAGATATAGTAATCTAGACTTAGATATCATATCAGCATTCCAAGATTTAAGCCATAAGGCTCTTCTAGCTAAAATAGCTAAAGACATGGATCTAACCTCAATTTTGATAATATCAAAAATGGCATCACAAATAAAATGATTAGCATATTGCAGTAAGCGAACAATGCTAGATGTGTCTTTTATCCAATTCTTGTTGCGCTAAATTTTCCAACCAAAAAGTTGATGCAGCCGCAACATCAGCCAAAGAAATTGCAGGCCTGAGAAGATGACCTGAATATAAATAGTCTTTCCTTAGATAAGATTCAAGCTTCCTATCTAAAGGATCCTTAAAGGAAGTACTATCTTCCATAGGAATAGTGGTACGTTTAGCAAGGGTGGAAATAGCTCCATCAACCTTGGGGACCTTTTCCCAGAACTCTATAGAAATTGCTGGTAAAGGATACAATTTTTTAAACCTTGAAGAAGCAATAAATAAGTACCTGGCTTATTCCATTCCTTAGAAATCATATCAGAAATAGCACCAGGAATAGGAAAAACCTCTGGAGTAACCACAGGAGGTTTAAAAACAGCATTTTTACTAGTTTTAATGTCAAGACATCCAAAGTAATTAACACTTCTTTTAACAAAGAACAAATATACTCTATTTTAAATAAATAAGTAGATTTGTCAGTGTCAATATCTGAGGAAGGATCTTCTGAATCAGATAGATCCTCATCAGAGGAGGATAAATCATTAAGTTGTCGGCCATTTGAAATTTCATCAACTTTAGGAGAAGTTTTAAAAGACCTTTTACGTTTACTAGAAGGTGGAAATGCAGACAAAGCCTTCTGAATAGAATCAGTAACAAATTCTTTAAAATTCATAGGTATATAATGTACATTAGAAGTTGAAGGAACTACAACTCGCAATGTACTATTACTGATGGAAATATTTTCTGCATGTAAAAGTTTATCATGGCAACTATTACAAATGACATTCGGAGATATAATATCCACAATCTTACAACAAATGCACTTAGCTTTGGTAGAACCGACGTCAGGCAGCAAAGTTCCAACAGATACTTCTGAGGCAGGGTCAGATTGAGACATCTTGCAAAATGTAAAAGAAAAAACAACATATAAAGCAAAATTATCAATTTCCTTATATGACAGTTTCAGGAATGGGAAAAAAAACATAATTTATGCTTACCCGATACATTTATTTCTCTTGTAAGGTGTATCCAGTCCACGGATCATCCATTACTTGTGGGATATTCTCCTTCCCAACAGGAAGCTGCAAGAGGATCACCCACAGCATAGCTGTCTATATAGCTCCTCCCCTAACTGCCCACCCCCAGTCATTCTCTTGCAGCTCTCGACAATGGAAGTAGCATAGAGAGATGTGGTGAATTAATGTAGTTTATCTTCAATCAAAAGTTTGTTATTTTCAAATGGTACCGGAGTTGTACTATTTTAGCCTCAGGCAGAATTGAAGAAGAGTCTGCCTGTGGTCTTTGATGATCTTAGCAGGTTGTAACTAAGATCCATTGCTGTTCTCACACATAACTGAAGAGATGGGTAACTTCAGCTGGGGGAATAGCGTGCAGGGTCTCCTGCTCTGAGGTATGTGCAGTTTTAAATTTTTCTAGAGAAATGAATATGCTAGAAAATGCTGACAATACCGGATTTATTTTAAGGTAAGCCTGATTACAGTGATTTAATAACGACTGGTATCATGCTTGCTGTAAAGGGTAATATTTTTATTATTTACTCACATTACTGAATAGATATAACGTTTGCTTGAAGTGTATAAACGTTTTTTACATATTGGTGATAAAACTTTATTCTGGGGCCCAGTTTTTTCCACATGGCTGTCTAGATTTTCCTAGGGATAGTTTTTTAAGGCCCTCTCACTGTGAGTACAGGTTGGGAGGGGCCTATTTTCGTTTTTGCAGCTTGAGACATCCAGCTTCCCTGAAGGAGCCCCCTGAACATTTAGGACCTCTCTAAAGGGTTTTTGTGCCTTCCAAAGTCATTGTATGGGCAGGTAGGGCCACAGCAGAGCTGTGACAGTTTGTTGTGACTGTTTAAAAAAATGTTTATATAGTTTTTTTGATCCGTTTTTGAAACTAAGGGGTTAATCAACCATTTGCAAGTGGGTGCAATGCTCTTTTAGCCTATTATACACAATGTAAAAATTTCGTAAGATTTACTGCTTTTTTCACTGTTTTAGCAGTTTCTTTGTTTGTTTTTTTCTCTTAAAGGCACAGTACCGTTTTTATTTTTTGCTTGTTCACAGTTATTAAAGTGTTTTCCAAGCTTGCTGGTCTCATTACTAGTCTGTTTAAACATGTCTGACATAGAGGAAACTCATTGTTCATTATGTTTAGAAGCCATTGTGGAACCCCCTCTTAGAATGTGTACCAAATGCACTGATTTTACTATAGATTATAAAGACCATATTCTGGCTTTAAAAAATTTATCACCAGAAGAAATTGACAAGGGGGAAGTTATGCCGGCAAACTCTCCCCATGTGTCAGATTCTATAAATCCCGCTCAGGGGACGCCTAGTACTTCTAGCGCGCACATTGCGTATACCTTGCAAGACATGGCGGCAGCTATGAATCATACCCTTACAGAGGTATTATCTAAACTGCCAGGATTGCAAGGAAAGCGAGACAGCTCTGGGAATAGAATAAATACAGAGCTCTCTGACGCTTTAGTAGCTAGGTCTGATACACCTTCACATTATACTGAAGCTGAAGCAGGGGAGCTTCAATCTGTGGGTGATTTTTCTGATTCAGGGAAGATACTTCACTCTGATGCTGATATGTCTACATTTAAATTTAAGCTTGAACACCTCCGCGTATTGCTCAGGGAGGTTTTAGCAACTCTGGATGACTGTGACACTATTGTAGTCCCAGAGAAATTATGTAGATTGGATAAATACTATGCAGTACCTACTTACACTGATGTTTTTCCAATCCCTAAAAGGTTTTCTGAAATTATTACTAAGGAATGGGATAGGCCAGGTGTACCGTTCTCTCCCCCTCCTGTTTTTAAGAAGATGTTTCCTATAGACGCCGCTACACGGGACTTATGGCAGACGGTCCCTAAGGTGGAGGGAGCTGTTTCTACTCTAGCTAAGCTTACCACTATCCCTGTCGAGGACAGTTGTGCTTTTCTAGATCCAATGGACAAAAAATGAGAGTTATCTTAAAAAGATCTTTATTCAACAAGGGTTTATTCTACAGCCCCTTGCATGCATTGCCCCCGTCACTGCTGCTGCGGCCTTCTGGTTTGAGTCTCTCGAAGAGGCTCTACAGGTAGAAACCCCATTGGATGATATCCTTGACAAGCTTAAAGCTCTTAAGCTAGCCAATTCATTTGTTTCTGATGCCGTTGTTCATTTAACCAAACTAACGGCTAAGAACTCAGGTTTTGCTATTCAGGCGCGTAGGGCGCTATGGCTTAAATCCTGGTCAGCTGACGTTACTTCAAAGTTTAAGCTTCTCAACATTCCCTTCAAGGGGCAGACCCTATTCGGGCCTGGGCTGAAGGAGATAATTTCTGATATTACTGGAGGAAAAGGTCACGCCCTTCCTCAGGATAGGTCCAGCAAATTAAGGACCAAACAGCCTAATTTTCGTGCCTTTCGAAATTTCAAGAGTGGTGCAGCTTCAACTTCCTCTAATACAAAACAGGAGGGAAATTTTGCCCAGTCCAAGCCGGTCTGGAGACCTAACCAGGCTTGGAACAAAGGAAAGCAGGCCAAGAAGCCTGCTGCTGCCTCTAAGACAGCATGAAGGATCAGCCCCCGATCCGGTAACGGATCTGGTAGGGGGCAGACTTTCTCTCTTCGCCCAGGCTTGGGCAAGAGATGTCCAGGATCCCTGGGCGTTGGAAATTGTGTCTCAGGGATACCTTCTGGAATTCAAAGCTTCTTCCCCAAAAGGAAGATTTCACATCTCACAATTATCTGCAAACCAGATAAAGAGAGAGGCATTCTTACATTGTGTTCAAGACCTCCTAGTTATGGGAGTGATCCACCCAGTTCCAAAGGAGGAACAGGGGCAAGGCTTCTATTCAAATCTGTTTGTGGTTCCCAAGAAAGAGGGAACCTTCAGACCAATCTTAGATCTCAAGATTCTAAACAAATTTCTCAGAGCTCCATCCTTCAAGATGGAGACTATTCGAACCATCCTTCCTATGATCCAGGAGGGTCAGTATATGACTACCGTGGATTTAAAGGATGCTTATCTTCACATTCCGATACACAGAGAGCATCATCGGTTTCTCAGTTTCGCCTTTCTAGACAGGCATTACCAGTTTGTGGCTCTTCCCTTTGGGTTACCCACGGCACCAAGAATCTTGACAAAGGTTCTGGGGTCACTCTTGGCGGTCCTAAGGCCGCGGGGTATAGCAGTAGCCCCTTACCTAGACGACATTCTGATACAGGTGTCGAATTTTCAAATTGCCAAGTCCCATACGGACATTGTTCTAGCATTCCTGAGGTCTCATGGGTGGAAAGTGAACGAAGAAAAGGAGTTCTCTATCCCCTCTTACAAGAGTTTCCTTCCTGGGAACTCTGATAGATTCTGTAAAAATGAAGATTTTACTGACAGAGGCCAGGTTGTCAAAACTTCTAAATTCCTGCCGTGTTCTTTATTCTACTTCTCGCCCTTCGGTGGCTCAGTGTATGGAAGTAATCGGCTTAATGGTAGCGGCAATGGACATAGTACCGTTTGCCCGTCTACATCTCAGACCGCTGCAACTCTGCATGCTCAGTCAGTGGAATGGGGATTACACAGATTTGTCCCCTCTACTAAATCTGGATCAAGAGACCAGGGATTCTCTTCTCTGGTGGCTATCTCAGGTCCATCTGTCCAAGGGTATGACCTTCCGCAGGCCAGATTGGACAATAGTAACAACATATGCCAGCCTTCTGGGTTGGGGTGCAGTCTGGAACTCCCTGAAGGCTCAGGGATCATGGACTCCGGAGGAGGCCCTCCTTCCGATAAACATTCTGGAACTAAGAGCGATATTCAACGCGCTTCAGACTTGGCCTCAGCTTGCTGCGGTCAGGTTCATCAGATTTCAGTCTGACAACATCACGACTGTAGCTTACATCAACCATCAAGGGGGAACAAGGAGTTCCCTAGCAATGTTGGAGGTTTCAAAGATAATTCTATGGGCAGAGTTTCACTCTTGCCATCTATCAGCTATCCATATCCCAGGAGTAGAGAACTGGGAGGCGGATTATCTAAGTCGACAGACTTTTCATCTGGGGGAGTGGGAGCTCCATCCGGAGGTATTTGCACAGTTGATTCAACTTTGGGGCAAACCAGAACTGGATCTCATGGTGTCTCGTCAGAACGCAAAGCTTCCTCGTTACGGATCCAGGTCCAGGGATCCCAAGGCAGCACTGATAGATGCTCTAGCAGCGCCTTGGTCCTTCAACCTAGCTTATGTGTTTCCACCGTTTCCTCTGCTCCCTCGTCTGATTGCCAAGATCAAACAGGAGAGAGCATCGGTGATTTTGATAGCACCTGCGTGGCCACGCAGGACTTGGTATGCAGATCTGGTGAACATGTCATCCTTTCCACCATGGACTCTGCCGCTGAGACAGGACCTTCTACTTCAGGGTCCTTTCAACCATCCAAATCTAATTTCTCTGCGTCTGACTGCTTGGAGATTGAACGCTTGATTTTATCAGAGCGTGGTTTCTCCGAGTCGGTCATTGATACCTTAATACAGGCACGAAAGCCTGTCACCAGGAAAATTTATCATAAGATATGGTGTAAATATCTTCATTGGTGTGAATCCAAGGGTTACTCATGGAGTAAGGTCAGGATTCCTAAGATATTATCCTTTCTCCAAGAAGGATTGGAGAAGGGTTTGTCAGCTAGTTCTTTAAAGGGACAGATTTCTGCTCTGTCTATTCTGTTGCACAAACGTCTGGCTGAGGTTCCAGATGTTCAGGCATTTTGTCAGGCTCTGGTTAGAATCAAGCCTGTGTTTAAACCTGTTGCTCCACCATGGAGTTTAAATTTAGTTCTTAAGGTTCTTCAAGGGGTTCCGTTTGAACCTTTGCATTCCATAGATATTAAGCTCTTATATTGGAAAGTTCTGTTATTAGTAGCTATCTCCTTGGCTCGCAGATGTGATTCCCCTTATCTCATTTTCCATGCAGATAAGGTAGTGTTACGTACCAAACCTGGGTTTCTACCTAAGGTGGTATCTAATAAAAATATCAATCAGGAGATTGTTGTACCGTCACTGTGTCCTAATCCTTCTTCTAAGAAGGAACGTCTTTTACACAATCTTGACGTGGTTCGTGCTTTAAAGTTTTATTTACAAGCTACTAAAGATTTTTGTCAAACATCTGCATTGTTTGTTGTCTATTCTGGACAGAGGAGAGGCCAAAAGGCTTCGGCAACTTCTCTTTCTTTTTGGCTAAGGAGTATAATATGCTTAGCTTATGAGACTGCTGGCCAGCAGCCTCCTGAAAGAATTACAGCTCATTCTACTAGAGCGGTAGCTTCCACATGGGCTTTTAAGAATGAGGCTTCTGTTGAACAGATTTGTAAGGCGGCGACTTGGTCTTCGCTTCATACTTTTTCTAAATTCTATAAATTTGATACTTTTGCTTCTTCGGAGGCTATTTTTGGGAGAAAGGTCTTACAGCCAGTGGTGCCTTCCGTTTAAGCGCCTGCCTTGTCCCTCCCTTCATCCGTGTCCTATAGCTTTGGTATTGGTATCCCACAAGTAATGGATGATCCGTGGACTGGATACACCTTACAAGAGAAAACACAATTTATGCTTACCTGATAAATTTATTTCTCTTGTGGTGTATCCAGTCCACGGCCCGCCCTGTCATTTTAAGGCAGGTGTTTTTTATTTTTAAACTACAGTCACCACTGCACCCTATAGTTTCTCCTTGTTTGTCTTCGGTCAAATGACTGGGGGTGGGCAGTTAGGGGAGGAGCTATATAGACAGCTCTGCTGTGGGTGATCCTCTTGCAGCTTCCTGTTGGGAAGGAGAATATCCCACAAGTAATGGATGATCCGTGGACTGGATACACCACAAGAGAAATAAATTTATCAGGTAAGCATAAATTGTGTTTTCTCTTGTGATGTACCGAGTCCACGGATTCATCCATACTTGTGGGATATTCTCCTTCCTTACAGGAAGTGGCAAAGAGAGCACACACAGCAGAGCTGTCTATATAGCTCCTCCCTTAGCTCCAACCCCAGTCATTCGACCGAAGGCTAGGAAGAAAAAGGAGAAACTATAGGGTGCAGTGGTGACTGAAGTTTTTTAAATAAAAATATACTGCCTGTCTTAAATAAACAGGGCGGGCCGTGGACTCGATACATCACAAGAGAAATAAATTTATCAGGTAAGCATAAATTATGTTTTCTCTTGTAAGATGTATCGAGTCCACGGATTCATCCATACTTGTGGGATACCAATACCAAAGCTTTAGGATACGGATGAAGGGAGGGGCAAGACAGGTACCTTAAACGGAAGGCACCACTGCTTGTAGAACCTTTCTCCCAAAAATAGCCTCCGAAGAAGCAAAAGTATCGAATTTGTAAAATTTGGAAAAAGTATGAAGCGAAGACCAAGTCGCCGCCTTACAAATCTGTTCAACAGAAGCCTCATTTTTAAAAGCCCATGTGGAAGCCACTGCTCTAGTAGAATGAGCAGTAATTCTTTCAGGAAGCTGCTGGCCAGCATTTTTATAAGCCAAACGGATGAAGCTTTTCAGCCAAAAGGAAAGAGAGGTAGCCGTAGCCTTTTGACCTCTCCGTTTACCAGAATAAACAACAAACAATGAAGATGTTTGACGGAAATCTTTAGTTGCTTGTAAGTAGGACTTTAAAGCACTAACCACATCAAGATTGTGCAACAGACATTCCTTCTTTGATGAAGGATTAGGACACAGTGAAGGAACAACAATCTCCTGATTGATATTCCTATTAGAAACAACCTTAGGAAGAAACCCAGGTTTGGTACGCAAAACCACCTTATCTGCATGGAAAACAAGGTAAGGTGAATCACACTGTAAAGCAGATAACTCAGAAACTCTTCGAGCCGAAGAGATAGCTACTAAAAAACATAATTTATGCTTATCTGATAAATTTATTTCTCTTGTAGTGTATCCAGTCCACGGATCATCCATTACTTGTGGGATATTCTCCTTCCCAACAGGAAGTTGCAAGAGGATCACCCACAGCAGAGCTGCTATATAGCTCCTCCCCTAACTGCCATATCCAGTCATTCGACCGAAACAAGCCGAGAAAGGAGAAACCATAGGGTGCAGTGGTGACTGAAGTTTAATTAAAATTTAGACCTGCCTTAAAAGGACAGGGCGGGCCGTGGACTGGATACACTACAAGAGAAATAAATTTATCAGGTAAGCATAAATTATGTTTTTTCTTGTTAAGTGTATCCAGTCCACGGATCATCCATTACTTGTGGGATACCAATACCAAAGCTTAAGTACACGGATGATGGGAGGGACAAGGCAGGAACTTAAACGGAAGGAACCACTGCCTGTAGAACCTTTCTCCCAAAAACAGCCTCCGAAGAAGCAAAAGTATCAAATTTGAAAAATTTTGAAAAGGTATGAAGCGAAGACCAAGTCGCAGCCTTGCAAATCTGTTCAACAGAGGCCTCATTTTTAAAGGCCCAGGTGGAAGCCACAGCTCTAGTAGAATGAGCTGTAATTCTTTCAGGGGGCTGCTGTCCAGCAGTCTCATATGCTAAATGGATTATACTCCGAAGCCAAAAAGAAAGAGAGGTTGCCGAGGCCTTTTGACCTCTCCTCTGTCCAGAGTAAATAACAAACAGGTGAGATGTTTGGCGAAAATCTTTAGTAGCCTGCAAGTAAAACTTCAATGCACGGACTACGTCTAGATTATGCAAAAGACGTTCCTTCTTTGAAGAAGGATTAGGGCATAATGATGGAACAACAATCTCTTGATTGAAACCACCTTAGGTAAAAACCCAGGTTTTGTACGCAGAACTACTTTATCTGAATGAAAGATCAGATAAGGAGAATCACAATGTAAGGCAGATAACTTCGAGACTCTTCGAGCCGAGGAAATAGCCATCAGAAAAAGAACTTTCCATGATAGAAGTTTGATATCAATAGAATGAAGGGGTTCAAACGGAACCCCTTGAAGAACTTTAAGAACCAAGTTTAAGCTCCATGGGGGAGCAACAGGTTTAAACACAGGCTTAATTCTAACTAAAGCCTGACAAAATGCCTGAACGTCTGGAACTTCTGCCAGACGCTTGTGTAAAAGAATAGACAGAGCAGAAAATCTGTCCCTTTAAAGAACTAGCTGATAGTCCTTTGTCCAAACCCTCTTGGAGGAAGGACAATATCCTAGGAATCCTAACCCTACTCCATGAGTAATTCTTGGATTCACACCAATGAAGATATTTACGCCAAATCTTGTGGTAAATTTTGCTGGTGACAGGCTTTCATGCCTGTATTAAGGTATCAATTACTGACTCGGAGAAGCCACGCTTTGATAGGATCAAGCGTTCAATCTCCATGCAGTCAGTCTCAGAGAAAGTAGATTCGGATGATTGAAAGGACCTTGTATTAGAAGGTCTTGTCTCAGAGGCAGAGTCCATGGTGGAAAGGATGACATGTCCACTAGGTCTGCATACCAGGTCCTGCGTGGCCACGCAGGCGCTATCAATATCACCGATGCTCTCTCCTGTTTGATTTTGGCAATCAGACGAGGGAGCAGAGGAAACGGTGGAAACACATAGGCCAGGTTGAAGAACCAAGGCGCTGCTAGAGCATCTATCAGTGCCGCTTCTGGGTCCCTGGACCTGGATCCGTAACAAGGAAGCTTGGCGTTCTGGCGAGACGCCATGAGATCCAGTTCTGGTTTGCCCCAACGGAGAACCAATTGAGCAAACACCTCCGGATGGAGTTCCCACTCCCCCGGATGAAAATTCTGACGACTTAGAAAATCCGCCTCCCAGTTCTCTACCCCTGGGATATGGATCGCTGATAGGTGGCAAGAGTGAGTCTCTGCCCAGCGAATTATCTTGGAGACTTCTGACATCACTAGGGAACTCCTGGTCCCCCCTTGATGGATGATGTAAGCCACAGTCGTGATGTTGTCCGACTGAAATCTGATGAACCTAAGTGTTGCTAACTGAGGCCAAGCTAGAAGAGCATTGAATATTGCTCTTAACTCCAGAATATTTATTGGGAGGAGTTTCTCCTCCTGAGTCCATCAACCCTGAGCCTTCAGGGAGTTCCAGACTGCACCCCAACCTAGAAGGCTGGCGTCTGTTGTTACAATGGTCCAATCTGGCCTGCGAAAGGTCATACCTTTGGACAGATGGACCCGAGATAACCACCAGCGAAGAGAATCTCTGGTTTCCTGATCCAGATTTAGTAGAGGGGACAAATCTGTGTAATCCCCATTCCACTGACTGAGCATGCATAATTGCAGCGGTCTGAGATGCAGGCGCGCAAATGGCACTATGTCCATCGCCGCTACCATTAAGCCAATTACTTCCATGCACTGAGCCACCGCGGGGCGCGGAATGGAGTGAAGAACACGGCAAGCATTTAGAAGTTTTGATAACATGGACTCCGTCAGGTAAATTTTCATTTCTATAGAATCGATCAGAGTCCCTAGGAAGGAAACCCTTGTGAGAGGAGATAGAGAACTCTTTTCTTCGTTCACTTTCTACCCATGCGACCTCAGAAATGCCAGAACTATCTCTGTATGAGACTTGGCAATTTGAAAGCTTGACGCCTGTATCAGGATGTCGTCTAGGTAAGGAGCCACCGCTATGCCTCGCGGTCTTAGAACCGCCAGAAGTGAGCCCAGAACCTTTGTAAAAATTCTTGGGGCTGTAGCCAACCCGAATGGAAGAGCTACAAACTGGTAATGCCTGTCTAGAAAGGCAAACCTCAGGAACCGATGATGATTCTTTGGGATCGGAATGTGAAGGTAGGCATCCTTTAAGTCCACTGTGGTCATGTACTGACCCTCTTGGATCATGGGTAAAATGGTTCGAATAGTTTCCATCTTGAATGATGGAACTCTGAGGAATTTGTTTAGGATCTTTAGATCCAAAATTGGTCTGAAGGTTCCCTCTTTTTTGGGAACCACAAACAGATTTGAATAAAACCTCTGTCCTTGTTCCGTCCGCGGAACTGGATGGATCACTCCCATTACAAGGAGGTCTTGCACGCAGCTTAGGAATGCCTCTTTCTTTATCTGGTTTGCAGATAATCTTGAAAGGTGAAATCTCCCTTGTGGGGGAGAAGCTTTGAAGTCCAGAAGATATCCCTGAGATATGATCTCCAACGCCCAGGGATCCTGAACATCTCTTGCCCACGCCTGGGCGAAGAGAGTCTGCCCCCTACTAGATCTGTTGTCGGATAGGGGGCCGCTCCTTCATGCTGTCTTGGAGGCAGCAGCAGGCTTTCGGCCTGCTTGCCCTTGTTCCAGGACTGGGTAGGTTTCCAGGTCTGCTTAGATTGAGGAAAAGTTCCCTCTTGTTTTGAAGTAGAGGGAGCTGATCCTGCACCTGCCTTGAAATTTCGAAAGGCACGAAAATTAGACTGTTTGGCCCTTGATTTGGCCCTGTCCTGAGGAAGGGTATGACCCTTACCTCCAGTAATGTCAGCAATAATTTCTTTCAAACCAGGCCCGAATAAGGTCTGCCCCTTGAAAGGAATGTTAAGTAATTTAGACTTTGAAGTCACATCAGCTGACCAGGATTTAAGCCATAGCGCCCTACGCGCCTGGATGGCGAATCCGGAATTCTTAGCCGTTAGTTTAGTCAAATGAACAATGGCATCAGAAACAAATGAGTTAGCTAGCTTAAGTGTTCTAAGCTTGTCAATAATTTCAGTCAATGGAGCTGTATGGATGGCCTCTTCCAGGGCCTCAAACCAGAACGCCGCCGCAGCAGTGACAGGCGCAATGCATGCAAGGGGCTGTAAAATAAAAACCTTGTTGAATAAACATTTTCTTATTATCAATTTTTTATCCATTGGATCTGAAAAAGCACAACTGTCCTCAACCGGGATAGTGGTACGCTTTGCTAAAGTAGAAACTGCTCCCTCCACCTTAGGGACTGTCTGCCATAAGTCCCGTGTAGTGGCATCTATTGGAAACATTTTTCTAAATATAGGAGGTGGGGAAAAGGACACACCGGGTCTATCCCACTCCTTACTAATAATTTCTGTAAGCCTTTTAGGTATTGGAAAAACATCAGTACTCACCGGCACTGCATAGTATTTATCCAGCCTACACAATTTCTCTGGCACTGCAATTGCGTCACAGTCATTCAGAGCAGCTAATACCTCCCCAAGTAACACACGGAGGTTCTCAAGCTTAAATTTAAAATTAGAAATCTCTGAATCAGGTCTCCCCGATTCAGAGACGTCACCCACAGACTGAAGCTTTCCGTCCTCAGGTTCTGCATATTGTGACGCAGTATCAGACATGGCTCTTACAGCATCTACGCACTCTGTATCTCGTCTAACCCCAGAGCTATCGCGCTTGCCTCTCAATTCAGGCAATCTGGCTAATACCTGTGACAGGGTATTATTCATGATTGCAGCCATGTCCTGCAAAGTAATCGCTATGGGCATCCCTGATGTACTTGGCGCCATATTAGCGTGCGTCCCTCGAGCGGGAGGCGAAGGGTCCGACACGTGGGGAGAGTTAGTCGGCATAACTTCCCCCTCGACAGACCCCTCTGGTGACAATTCTTTTATAGATAAAGACTGATCTTTATTGTTTAAGGTGAAATCAATACATTTAGTACACATTCTCCTATGGGGCTCCACCATGGCTTTTAAACATAATGAACAAGTAGTTTCCTCTGTGTCAGACATGTTTGTACAGACTAGCAATGAGACTAGCAAGCTTGGAAAACACTTTAAACAAAGTTAACAAGCAATATAAAAAACGTTACTGTGCCTTTAAGAGAAACAAATTTTGGCAAAATTTGAAATAACAGTGAAAAAAGGCAGTTACACTAACGAAGTTTTTACAGTGTATGTAACAAGTTAGCAGAGCATTGCACCCACTTGCAAATGGATGATTAACCCCTTAATACAAAAAACAGATTAACAAAAAATATGTTTTTTAAACAGTCATAACAACTGCCACAGCTCCTACTTTTGAAGCCTTTTGAGCCCATCAGAGATGTCCTATAGCATGCAGGGGACTGCTGAGGGAAGCTGAATGTCACAGTTTGTAATTTTAACTGCACCAACTGTAACTTTTATACTATAACAGTGGAAAGCCTCTGTTTCTAGGCAAAAATAAAGCCAGCCATGTGGAAAAAACTAGGCCCCAATAAGTTTTATCACCAAAGCATATATAAAAACGATTAAACATGCCAGCAAACGTTTTATATTACACTTTTATAAGAGTATGTATCTCTGTTAATAAGCCTGATACCAGTCGCTATTAAATCACTGCATTTAGGCTTAATTTACATTAATCCGTTATCAGCAGCATTTTTCTAGCAAGTTTCATGCCTAGAAATATGTTTACTGCACATACCTTATTGCAGGAAAACCTGCACGCCATTCCCTCTCTGAAGTTACCTCACTCCTCAGAATATGTGAGAACGGCAATGGATCTTAGTTACTTCTGCTAAGATCATAGAAATCACAGGCAGATTCTTCTTCTAATGCTGCCTTTGATAAAACAGTACACTCCGGTACCATTTAAAAATAACAAACTTTTGATTGAAGTTAAGAAACTAACTATAATACACCACTCTCCTCTTACTACGTCCATCTTTGTTGAGAGTTGCAAGAGAATGACTGGGTATGGCAGTTAGGGGAGGAGCTATATAGCAGCTCTGCTGTGGGTGATCCTCTTGCAACTTCCTGTTGGGAAGGAGAATATCCCACAAGTAATGGATGATCCGTGGACTGGATACACTTAACAAGAGAAACAAAACTTTCCAAGATAGAAGCTTAATATCTATGTAATGCATAGGTTCAAACGGAACCCCTTGAAGAACTTTAAGAACTAAGTTTAGGCTCCATGGCGGAGCAACAGGTTTAAATACAGGCTTGATCCTAACCAAGGCCTGACTAAACGCTTGAACGTCTGGGACATCTGCCAGACGTTTGTGTAAAAGAATAGACAAAGCAAATATTTGTCCTTTTAAGGAACTAGCTGATAATCCATTCTCCAATCCTTCTTGGAGAAAGGACAATATTCTAGGAATCCTAATCTTACTCCATGAGTAACCCTTGGATTCACACCAATAAAAATATTTGCGCCAAATCTTATGATAGATCTTCCTGGTGACAGGCTTTCTAGCTTGAATCAGGGTATCAATGACCGACTCAGAGAAACCACGCTTTGATAGAATCAGGCATTCAATCTCCAAGCAGTCAGACGCAGAGAAATTAGATTTGGATGCGTGAATGGACCTTGGATTAGAAGATCCTGCCTCATTGGCAGAGTCCACGGTGGAACCGATGACATGTCCACTAGGTCTGCATACCAAGTCCTGCATGGCCACGCAGGTGCTATCAGAATCACCGAAGCTCTCTCCTGCTTGATTCTGGCAACCAGACGTGGGAGGAGAGGAAACGGTGGAAATACATAGGCCAGATTGAAGGACCAGGGCACTGCTAGAGCATCTATCAGTACCGCCTGGGGATCCCGGGACCTGGACCCATAACGAGGAAGTTTGGCATTCTGACGGGACGCCATCAGATTCAATTCTGGTGTGCCCCATAGCTGAGTCAGCTGGGCAAATACCTCCGGATGGAGCTCCCACTCCCCCGGATGAAAAGTCTGACTACTTAGGAAATCCGCCTCCCAGTTCTCTACCCCTGGGATATGGATTGCTGAGAGATGGCAAGAGTGATCCTCCGCCCATCGGATTAATTTGGTTACCTCCATCATCGCTAGAGAACTCCGTGTTCCTCCTTGATGATTGATATAAGCTACAGTCGTGATGTTGTCTGACTGAAATCTGATGAATTTGGCCGCAGCTAGCTGAGGCCACGCCTGAAGTGCATTGAATATCGCTCTCAGTTCTAGAATGTTTATCGGGAGTAGAGTTTCCTCCCGAGACCATAAGCCCTGTGCTTTCAGGGAGTCCCAGACAGCACCCCAGCCTAGCAGGCTGGCATCTGTCGTTACTATGAGCCACTCTGGCCTGCGGAAACACATTCCCTGAGACAGGTGGTCCTGAGACAACCACCAGAGAAGAGAATCTCTGGTCTCCTGGTCCAGATGCAGTTGAGGAGATAAATCTGCATAATCCCCATTCCACTGTTTGAGCATGCATAGTTGCAGTGGTCTGAGGTGTAGGCGGGCAAAAGGAACTATGTCCATTGCCGCTACCATGAGTCTGATTACCTCCATACACTGAACCACTGTTGGCTGAGGAATGGAATGAAGAGCTCGGCAAGTGGTTAAGAGTTTTGATTTTCTGACCTCCGTCAGAAATATTTTCATTTCTACCGAGTCTATCAGAGTCCCTAGGAAGGAAACTCTTGTGAGAGGGAAGAGGGAAGAGAGAACTCTTTTTTATGTTCACCTTCCACCCGTGAGATCTCAGAAAAGCCAACACGATGTCCGTGTGAGACTTGGCTAGCTGGAAAGTTGACACCCGAATTAAGATGTCGTCTAGATAAGGCGCCACCGCTATGCCCCGCGGTCTTAGAACCGCCAAAAGGGACCCTAGCACCTTTGTGAAAATTCTGGGAGCCGTGGCCAACCCGAAGGGAAGGGCCACGAACTGGTAATGCCTGTCCAGAAAGGCAAATCTGAGGAATTGATGATGATCTCTGTGAATAGGGATGTGTAGATACGCATCCTTTAAGTCCACGGTAGTCATATATTGACCCTCCTGGATCAACGGTAGAATAGTCCGAATAGTCTCCATCTTGAATGATGGTACTCTGAGGAATTTGTTTAAAATTTTGAGATCCAAGATTGGTCTGGAAGTTCCCTCTTTTTTGGGAACCACAAACAGGTTTGAGTAAAACCCTAGCCCTTGTTCCGCTTTTGGAACTGGGTGGATTACTCCCATGGTATGTAGGTCTTCTACACAGCGTAAGAACACCTCTCTCTTTGTCTGGTTTGCAGACAATTGAGAAATGTGAAATCTCCCCCTTGGGGGAGAGTCTTTGAAGTCCAGAAGATATCCCTGGGACACAATTTCTAAGGCCCAGGAATCGTGAACATCTTTTGCCCAAGCCTGAGCGAAGAGAGAGAGTCTGCCCCCTACTAGATCCGGTCCCGGATCGGGGGCTACCCCTTCATGCTGTCTTAGAGGCAGCTGCAGGCTTCTTGGCCTGTTTACAGGAAATCCAGAGAGGGAACAAAAAAACAGCGCTCCAAGACCAGAAAAAAGTTAAAAGTTCAGCTTTATTCCAACATGATTAAAAACATGCAAAATATGTAAAAAGTGGTCAGCACAGTTGTGCAAAATACAAGTAAAAGAACAGGTGCAAAAAACAGCAAACGTTTTGTGCTTCACGCACTTGAGTGATCAAGTTGTCGTCAACTTTCAAGTTGTCGTAGGATTTCATTGCGGTACTGGCCAATTTAGGGTAATCATATATTGCTCTGGGATACACACTGAGTTGGACCGCCTTGATCTTGACTATACGTAAGAGGGTTGGAGAACTAACCGGTGGGTTTTCATGTGACATAATGTGATACACACTGGGTTGGGCCTCCTTACCACTCATTAGTCTCAGGTTGGCTACTACAGTGGTGGTCTACACTTATGAAAGCAGGACATATGAATGTATGGCACATAGGCACTGACAGGGTACCATGAATCTTTTTTCTAACTTAGCATGGACCTAATTTTGGCTCACTATGGACTCATCCCTATTACCAAAATGAATCAGTTTATGTGACTATTATACCTCCACCTTGAAAGAGGTACTACTGTGTAATTGTTATTATATGGACTAGGACTGAGCTGGGTGGCATTGACTTCCTTGATTGCCACTTATAAATAGTGAACCAATGATACATTTTGAGGTTCCACTATATGGACACGATGGTGTCCAGACACAAGGAGCCAATACTGTCATATACCTCTTATCTACTATGTATCTTGTCACTTGTATATATCCATAGATCTAGCCACTGTCTGATACACACTTGATGCTTTGATCTTAAAACGATAGGCTACCA
>NC_069507.1:265588617-265616117 GCF_027579735.1 Bombina bombina | reverse complement strand
CAAAAAAATCATAACCACCACAAAAAAGGGTGGGCCTCATGGACTCTTGCTAATATGAAAGAAATGAATTTATCAGGTAAGTTCTTACATAAATTATGTTTTCTTTCATGTAATTAGCAAGAGTCCATGAGCTAGTGACGTATGGGATAATGACTACCCAAGATGTGGATCTTCCACGCAAGAGTCACTAGAGAGGGAGGGATAAAATAAAGACAGCCAATTCCGCTGAAAATAATCCACACCCAAAACAAAGTTTAAATCTTATAATGAAAAAAACTGAAATTATAAGCAGAAGATTCAAACTGAAACAGCTGCCTGAAGTACTTTTCTACCAAAAACTGCTTCAGAAGAAGAAAACACATCAAAATGGTAGAATTTAGTAAAAGTATGCAAAGAAGACCAAGTTGCTGCTTTGCAAATCTGATCAACCGAAGCTTCATTCCTAAACGCCCAGGAAGTAGAAACTGACCTAGTAGAATGAGCTGTAATCCTTTGAGGCGGAGCTTTACCCGACTCAACATAAGCATGATGAATCAAAGACTTTAACCAAGACGCCAAAGAAATGGCAGAAGCCTTCTGACCTTTCCTAGAACCGGAAAAGATAACAAATAGACTAGAAGTCTTTCGGAAATTTTTAGTAGCTTCAACATAATATTTCAAAGCTCTAACTACATCCAAAGAATGCAACGATTTTTCCTTAGAATTCTTAGGATTAGGACACAATGAAGGAACCACAATTTCTCTACTAATGTTGTTAGAATTCACAACCTTAGGTAAAAATTTAAAAGAAGTCCGTAACACCGCCTTATCCTGATGAAAAATCAGAAAAACATAATTTATGTAAGAACTTACCTGATAAATTCATTTCTTTCATATTAGCAAGAGTCCATGAGCTAGTGACGTATGGGATATACATTCCTACCAGGAGGGGCAAAGTTTCCCAAACCTTAAAATGCCTATAAATACACCCCTCACCACACCCACAATTCAGTTTAACGAATAGCCAAGAAGTGGGGTGATAAGAAAAAAGTGCGAAAGCATATAAAATAAGGAATTGGAATAATTGTGCTTTATACAAAAAAATCATAACCACCACAAAAAAAGGGCGGGCCTCATGGACTCTTGCTAATATGAAAGAAATGAATTTATCAGGTAAGTTCTTACATAAATTATGTTTTCTTTCATGTAATTAGCAAGAGTCCATGAGCTAGTGACGTATGGGATAATGACTACCCAAGATGTGGATCTTTCCACACAAGAGTCACTAGAGAGGGAGGGATAAAATAAAGACAGCCAATTCCTGCTGAAAATAATCCACACCCAAAATAAAGTTTAATGAAAAACATAAGCAGAAGATTCAAACTGAAACCGCTGCCTGAAGTACTTTTCTACCAAAAACTGCTTCAGAAGAAGAAAATACATCAAAATGGTAGAATTTGGTAAAAGTATGCAAAGAGGACCAAGTTGCCGCTTTGCAAATCTGATCAACCGAAGCTTCATTCCTAAACGCCCAGAAAGTAGAAACTGACCTAGTAGAATGAGCTGTAATCCTCTGAGGCGGAGTTTTACCCGACTCAACATAGGCAAGATGAATTAAAGAATTCAACCAAGATGCCAAAGAAATGGCAGAAGTTTTCTGGCCTTTCAAGAACCGGAAAAAATAACAAATAAACTAGAAGTCTTTCGGAAAGACTTAGTAGCTTCAACATAATATTTCAAAGCTCTAACAACATCCAAAGAATGCAACGATTTCTTCTTAGGATTAGGACATAATGAAGGAACCACAATGTCTCTACTAATGTTGTTGGAATTCACAACTTAGGTAAAAATTCAAAAGAAGTTCGCAACACCGCCTTATCCTGATGAAAAATCAGAAAAGGAGACTCACAAGAAAGAGTAGATAATTCAGAAACTCTTCTGGCAGAAGAGATGGCCAAAAGGAACAAAACTTTCCAAGAAAGTAATTTAATGTCCAATGAATGCATAGGTTCAAATGGAGGAGCTTGAAGAGCCCCCAGAACCAAATTCAAACTCCAAGGAGGAGAAATTGACTTAATGACAGACTTTATACGAACCAAAGCTTGTACAAAACAATGAATATCAGGAAGAATAGCAATCTTTCTGTGAAAAAGAACAGAAAGAGCAGAGATTTGTCCTTTCAAGGAACTTGCGGACAAACCCTTATCTAAACCATCCTGAAGAAACTGTAATATTCTCGGTATTCTAAAAGAATGCCAAGAAAAAAGATGAGAAAGACACCAAGAAATATAAGTCTTCCAGACTCTATAATATATCTCTCTGGATACAGATTTACGAGCCTGTAACATAGTATTAATCACAGAGTCAGAGAAACCTCTTTGACCAAGAATCAAGCGTTCAATCTCCATACCTTTAAATTTAAGGATTTCAGATCCTGATGGAAAAAAGGACCTTGAGACAGAAGGTCTGGTCTTAACGGAAGAGTCCACGGTTGGCAAGAGGCCATCCGGACAAGATCCGCATACCAAAACCTGTGAGGCCATGCCGGAGCTACCAGCAGAACAAACGAGCATTCCTTCAGAATCTTGGAGATTACTCTTGGAAGAAGAACTAGAGGCGGAAAAATATAGGCAGGATGATACTTCCAAGGAAATGATAATGCATCCACTGCCTCCGCCTGAGGATCCCGGGATCTGGACAGATACCTGGGAAGTTTCTTGTTTAGATGAGAAGCCATCAGATCTATTTCTGGAAGTTCCCACATTTGAACAATCTGAAGAAATACCTCTGGGTGAAGAGACCATTCGCCCGGATGCAATGTTTGGCGACTGAGATAATCCGCTTTCCAATTGTCCATACCTGGGATATGAACCGCAGAGATTAGACAGGAGCTGGATTCCGCCCAAACCAAAATTCGAGATACTTCTTTCATAGCCAGAGGACTGTGAGTCCCTCCTTGATGATTGATGTATGCCACAGTTGTGACATTGTCTATCTGAAAACAAATGAACAACTCTCTCTTCAGAAGAGGCCAAGACTGAGGAGCTCTGAAAATTGCACGGAGTTCCAAAATATTGATCGGAAATCTCACCTCCTGAGATTCCCAAACCCCTTGTGCCGTCAGATACCCCCACACAGCTCCCCAACCTGTAAGACTTGCATCTGTTGAGATTATAGTCCAGGTCGGAAGAACAAAGAAGCCCCCTGAACTAAACGATGGTGATCTGTCCACCATGTCAGAGAGTGTCGTAAAATCGGTTTAAAGATATTGATTAAGATATCTTTGAGTAATCCCTGTACCATTGGTTCAGCATACAGAGCTGAAGAGGTCGCATGTGAAAACGAGCAAAGGAGATCGCATCTGATGCGGCAGTCCTAAGACCCAACATTTCCATGCATAAGGCTACCAAAGGGAATGATTGTAATTGAAGGTTTTGACAAGCTGATATCAATGTTAAACTTCTCTTGTCTGACAAGGACAGAGTCATAGACACTGAATCTATCTAGAAACCTAAAAAGGTTACCCTTGTCTGAGGAATCAATGAACTGATTGGTAAATTGAACCTCCAACCATGAACTTGAAGAAAAAACATAAGTCGATTCGTATGAGATTCTTCGAAAATGAGAAGACTGAGCAAGTACCAAGATATCGTCCAAATAAGGAAATACCAAAACCCTGTTCTCTGATTACAGAAAGAAGGGCACCGAGAACCTTTGAAAAAAATTCTTGGAACTGAGGCTAGGCCAAACGGTAGAGCCACAAAACTGGTAATGCTTGTCTAAAAAGAGAATCTCAGACACTAAAAGTGATCTGGATGAATCGGAATATGCAGATACACATCCTGTAAATCTATTGTAGACATATAATGCCCTTGCTAAACAAAAGGCAGGATAGTCCTACAGTAACCATCTTGAATGTTGGTATCCTAACATAACGATTCAATAATGATAGATCCGGAACTGGTCTGAAGGAATTGACCTTCTTTGGTACAATGAAGAGATAAAATAAAACCCCAGCCCCTGTTCCAGAACTGGAACTGGCATAAATACTCCAGCCAACTCTAGATCTGAAACACATTTCAGAAATGCTGAGCCTTTGCTGTGTTAACTGGGACACGGGAAAGAAAAAAATCTCTTAGCAGGAGGCCTTAACTTGAAGCTAATTCTGTACCTTTCTGAAACAATGTTCTGAAACCAGAGATTGAGAACGGAATTGATCCAAATTTCTTTGAAGAAAACGTAATCTGCCCCATACCAGCTGAGCTGGAACAACGGCCGCACCTTCATAGGTACTTAGGAGCTGGCTATAGGTTTCTATAAGGCTTGGATATATTCCAAACTGGAAATAGTTTCCAAACTGATACCGCTCCTGAGGATGAAGGATCAGGCTTTTGTTCCTTGTTGTGAGGAAAGGAACGAAAATGATTATTTACCCTGGAAAGAAAGGGAAAGCAAAGTTGACTTAGAAGACATATCAGCATTCCAAGTTTAATCCATAAAGCTTTTCTAGCTAAAATAGCTAGAGACATATACCTGACATCAACTCTAATGATATCAAAAGATGGTATCACCAATAAAATTATTAGCATGTTATAGAATAATAATAATGCTATAAAATTATGATCTGTTACTTGTTGCGCTAAAGCTTCTAACCAAAAAGTTGAAGCTGCAGCAACATCCGCTAAAAATATAGCAGGTCTAAGAAGATTACCTGAACATAAGTAAGCTTTTCTTAGAAAGGATTCAATTTTCCTATCTAAAGGATCCTTAAATGAAGTACTATCTGCCGTAAGAATAGTAGTACATTAGCAGGAGTAGAGACAGCCCCATAACCTTAGGGATTTTTGTCCCAAAAAACTCTAATCTGTCAGATGGCACAGGATATAATTGCTTAAACGTCTAGAAGGAGTAAATAAATTACCGAAATTATTCCATTCCCTGGAAATTACTTCAGAAATAGCATCAGGGAGATAAAACACTTCTGGAATAACTACAGGAGATTTAAAAACCTTATTTAAACGTTTACATTTAGTATCAAGAGAACCAGAATCCTCTATTTCTAATGCAAATAATACTTCTTTAAGTAAAGAACGAATAAATTCCATCTTGAACAAATACAAAGATTTATCAGCATCAACCTCTGAGACAGAAACCTCTGAACCAGAAGAACCATTATCAGTATCAGAATGATGATGTTCATTTAAAAATTCATCTGAAAAAAGAGAAGTTTTAAAAGACTTTTATGTATACTAGAAGAAGAAATAACAGACATAGCCTTCTTAATGGATTTTAAAAAATAAAATCTCTTATGTTATCAGGAACACTCTGAAAATTAGATGTTGACGGAACAGCAACAGGTAATGTAACAGTACTAAAGGAAATTTTATCTGCATTAATAAGTTTGACATGACATGCAATACAAACAACAGCTGGAGAAACAGATACCAAAAATTTATAGCAGATACACTTAGCTTGGTAGCTCCAGCACTGGGCAGTGATTTTCCTGAAGTATCTTCTGACTCAGTTGCAACGTGGAACATCTTGCAATATGTAAAAGAAAAAAACAACATATAAAGCAAAATTGATCAAATTCCTTAAATGACAGTTTCAGGAATGGGAAAAAAATGCCAGTGAACAAGCTTCTAGCAACCAGAAGCAATAAATAATGAGACTTAAATAATGTGGAGACAAAAATGACGCCCATATTTTTTAGCGCCAAAAAAGACGCCCACATTATTTGGCGCCTAAATGCTTTTGGCGCCAAAAATGACGCCACATCCGGAACACCGACATTTTTGACGCAAAAAAACGTCAAAAAATGACGCAACTTCCGGCGACACGTATGACGCCGGAAACAGAGAAAAATTTTTGCGCCAAAAAAGTCCGCGCCAAGAATGACGCAATAAAATGAAGCATTTTCTGCCCCCGCGAGCCTAACAGCCCACAGGGAAAAAGTCAAATTTTTAAAGGTAAGAAAAAATGATTGAAACAAATGCATTTATCCCAAATATGAAACTGACTGTCTGAAAAATAAGGAATGTTGAACATTCTGAGTCAAGGCAAATAAATGTTTGAATAACATAATTTATGTAAGAACTTACCTGATAAATTCATTTCTTTCATATTAGCAAGAGTCCATGAGCTAGTGACGTATGGGATATACATTCCTACCAGGAGGGGCAAAGTTTCCCAAACCTCAAAATGCCTATAAATACACCCCTCACCACACCCACAAATCAGTTTAACGAATAGCCAAGAAGTGGGGTGATAAGAAAAAAAGTGCGAAAGCATATAAAATAAGGAATTGGAATAATTGTGCTTTATACAAAAAAATCATAACCACCACAAAAAAGGGTGGGCCTCATGGACTCTTGCTAATATGAAAGAAATGAATTTATCAGGTAAGTTCTTACATAAATTATGTTTTCTTTCATGTAATTAGCAAGAGTCCATGAGCTAGTGACGTATGGGATAATGACTACCCAAGATGTGGATCTTTCCACGCAAGAGTCACTAGAGAGGGAGGGATAAAATAAAGACAGCCAATTCCTGCTGAAAAAAATCCACACCCAAAATAAAGTTTAATGAAAAACATAAGCAGAAGATTCAAACTGAAACCGCTGCCTGAAGTACTTTTCTACCAAAAACTGCTTCAGAAGAAGAAAATATATCAAAATGGTAGAACTTAGTAAAAGTATGCAAAGAGGACCAAGTTGCTGCTTTGCAAATCTGATCAACCGAAGCTTCATTCCTAAATGCCCAGGAAGTAGAAACTGACCTAGTAGAATGAGCTGTAATCCTCTGAGGCGGAGTTTTACCCGACTCAACATAGGCAAGATGAATTAACGATTTCAACCAAGATGCCAAAGAAATGGCAGAAGCTTTCTGGCCTTTTCTAGAACCGGAAAAGATAACAAATAGACTAGAAGTCTTTCGGAAAGACTTAGTAGCTTCAACATAATATTTCAAAGCTCTAACAACATCCAAAGAATGCAACGATGTCTCCTTAGAATTCTTAGGATTAGGACATAATGAAGGAACCACAATTTCTCTACTAATGTTGTTGGAATTCACAACTTTAGGTAAAAATTCAAAAGAAGTTCGCAACACCGCCTTATCCTGATGAAAAATCAGAAAAGGAGACTCACAAGAAAGAGCAGATAATTCAGAAACTCTTCTGGCAGAAGAGATTGCCAAAAGGAACAAAACTTTCCAAGAAAGTAATTTAATGTCCAATGAATGCATAGGTTCAAACGGAGGAGCTTGAAGAGCTCCCAGAACCAAATTCAAACTCCAAGGAGGAGAAATTGACTTAATGACAGGTTTTATACGAACCAAAGCTTGTACAAAACAATGAATATCAGGAAGAACAGCAATCTTTCTGTGAAAAAGAACAGAAAGAGCAGAGATTTGTCCTTTCAAGGAACTTGCGGACAAACCCTTATCTAAACCATCCTGAAGAAACTGTAAAATTCTCGGTATTCTAAAAGAATGCCAAGAAAAATGATGAGAAAGACACCAAGAAATATAAGTCTTCCAGACTCTATAATATATCTCTCTAGATACAGATTTACGAGCCTGTAACATAGTAGTAATCACAGAGTCAGAGAAACCTCTTTGACCAAGAATCAAGCGTTCAATCTCCATACCTTTAAATTTAAGGATTTTAGATCCTGATGGAAAAAAGGACCTTGCGACAGAAGGTCTGGTCTTAACGGAAGAGTCCACGGTTGGCAAGAGGCCATCCGGACAAGATCCGCATACCAAAACCTGTGAGGCCATGCCGGAGCTACCAGCAGAACAAACGAGCATTCCTTCAGAATCTTGGAGATTACCCTTGGAAGAAGAACTAGAGGCGGAAAGATATAGGCAGGATGATACTTCCAAGGAAGTGATAATGCATCCACTGCCTCCGCCTGAGGATCCCGGGATCTGGACAGATACCTGGGAAGTTTCTTGTTTAGATGAGACGCCATCAGATCTATTTCTGGAAGTTCCCACATTTGAACAATCTGAAGAAATACCTCTGGGTGAAGAGACCATTCGCCCGGATGCAACGTTTGGCGACTGAGATAATCCGCTTCCCAATTGTCTATACCTGGGATATGAACCGCAGAGATTAGACAGGAGCTGGATTCCGCCCAAACCAAAATTCGAGATACTTCTTTCATAGCCAGAGGACTGTGAGTCCCTCCTTGATGATTGATGTATGCCACAGTTGTGACATTGTCTGTCTGAAAGCAAATGAACGATTCTCTCTTCAGAAGAGGCCAAAACTGAAGAGCTCTGAAAATTGCACGGAGTTCCAAAATATTGATCGGCAATCTCACCTCCTGAGATTCCCAAACTCCTTGTGCCGTCAGAGATCCCCACACAGCTCCCCAACCTGTGAGACTTGCATCTGTTGAAATTACAGTCCAGGTCGGAAGCAAAAAAGAATCCCCCTGAATTAAACGATGGTGATCTGTCCACCATGTTAGAGAATGTTGAACAATCGGTTTTAAAGATATTAATTGAGATATCTTTGTGTAATCCTTGCACCATTGATTCAGCATACAAAGCTGAAGAGGTCGCATGTGAAAACGAGCAAAGGGGATCGCGTCCGATGCAGCAGTCATAAGACCTAGAATTTCCATGCATAAGGCTACCGAAGGGAATGATTGTGACTGAAGGTTTCGACAAGCTGAAATCAGTTTTAGACGTCTCTTGTCTGTTAAAGACAGAGTCATGGACACTGAATCTAACTGGAAACCCAGAAAGGTTACTCTTGTCTGAGGAATCAATGAACTTTTTGATAAATTGATCCTCCAACCATGATCTTGAAGAAACAACACAAGTCGATTCGTATGAGATTCTGCTAAATGTAAAGATTGAGCAAGTACCAAGATATCGTCCAAATAAGGAAATACCACAATACCCTGTTCTCTGATTACAGACAGAAGGGCACCGAGAACCTTTGTAAAAATTCTTGGAGCTGTAGCTAGGCCAAACGGCAGAGCCACAAACTGGTAATGCTTGTCCAGAAAAGAGAATCTCAGGAACTGATAATGATCTGGATGAATCGGAATATGCAGATATGCATCCTGTAAATCTATTGTGGACATATAATTCCCTTGCTGAACAAAAGGCAGGATAGTCCTTATAGTTACCATCTTGAATGTTGGTATCCTTACATAACGATTCAATATTTTTAGATCCAGAACTGGTCTGAAGGAATTCTCCTTCTTTGGTACAATGAAGAGATTTGAATAAAACCCCATCCCCTGTTCCGGAACTGGAACTGGCATAATTACTCCAGCCAACTCTAGATCTGAAACACATTTCAGAAATGCTTGAGCTTTCACTGGATTTACTGGGACACGGGAAAGAAAAAATCTCTTTGCAGGAGGTCTCAACTTGAAACCAATTCTGTACCCTTCTGAAACAATATTCTGAATCCAAAGATTGTGAACAGAATTGATCCAAATTTTTTTGAAAAAACGTAACCTGCCCCCTACCAGCTGAGCTGGAATGAGGGCCACACCTTCATGTGGACTTAGAAGCAGGCTTTGGCTTTCTAGCAGGCTTGGATCTATTCCAGACTGGAGATGGTTTCCAAACTGAAACTGCTCCTGAGGATGAAGGATTAGGCTTTTGTTCTTTGTTGAAACGAAAGGAACGAAAACGATTATTAGCCCTGTTTTTACCCTTAGATTTTTTATCCTGTGGTAAAAAAGTTCCTTTCCCACCAGTAACAGTTGAGATAATAGAATCCAACTGAGAACCAAATAATTTGTTACCCTGGAAAGAAATGGAAAGTAGAGTTGATTTAGAAGCCATATCAGCATTCCAAGTTTTAAGCCATAAAGCCCTTCTAGCTAAAATAGCTAGAGACATAAACCTGACATCAACCCTGATAATATCAAAAATGGCATCACAGATAAAATTATTAGCATGCTGAAGAAGAATAATAATATCATGAGAATCATGATCTGTTACTTGTTGCGCTAAAGTTTCCAACCAAAAAGTTGAAGCTGCAGCAACATCAGCCAATGATATAGCAGGTCTAAGAAGATTACCTGAACACAGATAAGCTTTTCTTAGAAAGGATTCAATTTTCCTGTCTAAAGGATCCTTAAACGAAGTACCATCTGACGTAGGAATAGTAGTACGTTTAGCAAGAGTAGCAATAGCCCCATCAACTTTAGGGATCTTGTCCCAAAATTCTAATCGGTCAGACGGCACAGGATATAATTGCTTAAAACGTTTAGAAGGAGTAAAAGAATTACCCAATTTATCCCATTCTTTGGAAATTACTTCAGAAATAGCATTAGGAACAGGAAAAACTTCTGGAATAACCACAGGAGATTTAAATACTTTATCTAAACGTTTAGAATTAGTATCAAGAGGACCAGAATCCTCTATTTCTAAAGCAATTAGTACTTCTTTAAGTAAAGAACGAATAAATTCCATTTTAAATAAATATGAAGATTTATCAACATCAATCTCTGAGACAGAATCCTCTGAACCAGAAGAGTCATCAGAATCAGAATGATGATGAACATTTAAAAATTCATCTGTAGGGAGAGAAGTTTTAAAAGATTTTTTATGTTTACTAGAAGGAGAAATAACAGACATAGCCTTCTTGATGGATTCAGAAACAAAATCTCTTATGTTATCAGGAACATTCTGCACCTTAGATGTTGAGGGAACTGCAACAGACAATGGTACTTTACTAAAGGAAATATTATCTGCATTAACAAGTTTGTCATGACAATTAGTACAAACAACAGCCGGAGAAATAGCTACCAAAAGTTTACAGCAGATACACTTAGCTTTGGTAGATCCAGCACTAGACAGCGATTTTCCTGTAGTATCTTCTGACTCAGATGCAACGTGAGACATCTTGCAATATGTAAGAGAAAAAACAACATATAAAGCAAAATTGATCAAATTCCTTAAATGACAGTTTCAGGAATGGGAAAAAATGCCAAAGAACAAGCTTCTAGCAACCAGAAGCAATGAAAAATGAGACTGAAATAATGTGGAGACAAAAGTGACGCCCATATTTTTTGGCGCCAAAAAAGACGCCCACATTTTTGGCGCCTAAATGCTTTTGGCGCCAAAAATGACGCAACATCCGGAACGCCGACATCCTTGACGCAAAAAAACGTCAAAAAATGACGCAACTTCCGGCGACACGTATGACGCCGGAAACGGAAAAGATTGTTTTTTTTTTTGTTTTTTGTTTTTTTGCGCCAAAAAAGTCTGCGTCAAGAATGACGCAATAAAATGAAGCATTTTCAGCCCCCGCGAGCCTAACAGCCCACAGGGAAAAAGAGTCAAATTTTTGAAGGTAAGAAAAAAATTATCAATTGAAATGCATTATCCCAAATATGAAACTGACTGTCTGAAAAATAAGGAGTGTTGAACATTCTGAGTCAAGGCAAATAAATGTTTAAATACATATATTTAGAACTTTATAAACAAAGTGCCCAACCATAGCTTAGAGTGTCACAGAAAATAAGATATACTTACCCCAGGACACTCATCTACATGTTTGTAGAAAGCCAAACCAGTACTGAAACGAGAATCAGTAGAGGTAATGGTATATATAAGAGTATATCGTCGATCTGAAAAGGGAGGTAAGAGATGAATCTCTACGACCGATAACAGAGAACCTATGAAATAGACCCCGTAGAAGGAGATCACTGCATTCAAATAGGCAATACTCTCCTCACATCCCTCTGACATTCACTGCACGCTGAGAGGAAAACCGGGCTCCAACTTGCTGCGGAGCGCATATCAACGTAGAATCTAGCACAAACTTACTTCACCACCTCCATAGGAGGCAAAGTTTGTAAAACTGATTTGTGGGTGTGGTGAGGGGTGTATTTATAGGCATTTTGAGGTTTGGGAAACTTTGCCCCTCCTGGTAGGAATGTATATCCCATACGTCACTAGCTCATGGACTCTTGCTAATTACATGAAAGAAACATATATTTAGAACTTTATAAACAAAGTGCCCAACCATAGCTTAGAGTGTCACAGAAAATAAGATTTACTTACCCCAGGACACTCATCTACATGTTTGTAGAAAGCCAAACCAGTACTGAAACGAGAATCAGCAGAGGTAATGGTATATATAAGAGTATATCGTCGATCTGAAAAGGGAGGTAAGAGATGAATCTCTACGACCGATAACAGAGAACCTATGAAATAGACCCCGTAGAAGGAGATCACTGCATTCAAATAGGCAATACTCTCCTCACATCCCTCTGACATTCACTGCACGCTGAGAGGAAAACCGGGCTCCAACTTGCTGCGGAGCGCATATCAACGTAGAATCTAGCACAAACTTACTTCACCACCTCCATCTGAGGCAAAGTTTGTAAAAACTGAATTGTGGGTGTGGTGAGGGGTGTATTTATAGGCATTTTAAGGTTTGGGAAACTTTGCCCCTCCTGGTAGGAATGTATATCCCATACGTCACTAGCTCATGGACTCTTGCTAATTACATGAAAGAAAGGAGACTCACAAGAAAGAGCAGATAATTCAGAAACTCTTCTAGCAGAAGAGATGGCCAAAAGAAACAAAACTTTCCAAGAAAGTAATTTAATGTCCAGCGAATGCATAGGTTCAAACGGAGGAGCTTGAAGAGCCCCCAGAACCAAATTCAAACTCCAAGGAGGAGAAATTGACTTAATAACAGGTTTTATACGAACCAAAGCCTGTACAAAACAATGAATATCAGGAAGACTAGCAATCTTTCTGTGGAAAAGAACAGAAAGAGCAGAGATTTGTCCTTTCAAGGAACTTGCAGACAAACCTTTATCCAAACCATCCTGAAGAAACTGTAAAATTCTAGGAATTCTAAAAGAATGCCAAGAAAAATGATGAGAAGAACACCAAGAAATGTAAATCTTCCAGACTCGATAATATATCTTCCTAGATACAGATTTACGAGCCTGTAACATAGTATTAATTACTGAGTCAGAGAAACCTCTATGACTGAGAATCAAGCGTTCAATCTCCATACCTTCAAATTTAAGGATTTGAGATCCTGATGGAAAAAAGGACCTTGCGATAGAAGGTCGGGTCTTAATGGAAGAGTCCACGGTTGGCAAGTGGCCATCCGGACAAGATCCGCATACCAAAACCTGTGAGGCCATGCTGGAGCCACCAGCAGAACAAACGAGCACTCCTTTAGAATCTTGGAAATCACTCTTGGAAGGAGAACTAGAGGTGGAAAGATATAGGCAGGATGATACTTCCAAGGAAGTGACAATGCATCCACTGCCTCCGCCTGAGGATCCCTGGATCTGGACAGATACCTGGGAAGTTTCTTGTTTAGATGGGAAGCCATCAGATCTATTTCTGGAAGTCCCCACATTCGAACAATCTGAAGAAATACCTCTGGGTGAAGAGACCATTCGCCCGGATGTAACGTTTGGCGACTGAGATAATCCGCTTCCCAATTGTCTATACCTGGGATATGAACCGCAGAAATTAGACAGGAGTTGGATTCCGTCCATACCAGTATTCGAGATACTTCTTTCATAGCCAGAGGACTGTGAGTCCCTCCTTGATGATTGACATATGCCACGGTTGTGACATTGTCCGTCTGAAAACAAATGAACGACTCTCTCTTTAGAAGAGGCCATGACTGAAAAGCTCTGAAAATTGCACGGAGTTCCAAAATGTTGATTGGTAATCTCACCTCCTGAGATTCCCAAACCCCTTGTGCTGTCAGAGACCCCCAAACAGCTCCCCAACCTGTCAGACTTGCATCTGTTGAAATCACAGTCCAGGTTGGAAGAACAAAAGAAACCCCCTGAACTAAACGATGGTGGTCTGTCCACCACGTGAGAGAGTGTCGTACAATCGGTTTTAAAGATATTAATTGAGATATCTTTGTATAATCCCTGCACCACTGGTTCAGCATACAAAGCTGAAGAGGTCGCATGTGAAAACGAGCAAAGGGGATCGCGTCCGATGCAGCAGTCATAAGACCTAGAATTTCCATGCATAAGGCTACCGAAGGGAATGATTGAGACTGAAGGTTTCGACAAGCTGAAACCAATTTTAGACGTCTCTTGTCTGTCAGAGACAGAGTCATGGACACTGAATCTATCTGGAAACCTAAAAAGGTTACCCTTGTCTGAGGAATCAATGAACTTTTTGGTAAATTGATCCTCCAACCATGTTTTTGAAGAAACAATACAAGTCGATTCGTATGAGATTCTGCTAAATGTGAAGACTGAGCAAGTACCAAGATATCGTCCAAATAAGGAAATACCACAATACCCTGTTCTCTGATTACAGACAGAGGGGCACCGAGAACCTTTGTAAAAATCCTTGGAGCTGTTGCTAGGCCAAACGGCAGAGCCACAAACTGGTAATGCTTGTCTAGGAAAGAGAATCTCAGAAACTGATAGTGATCTGGATGAATCGGAATATGCAGATATGCATCCTGTAAATCTATTGTGGACATATAATGCCCTTGCTGAACAAAAGGCAGAATAGTCCTTATAGTTACCATTTTGAATGTTGGTATCCTTACATAATGATTCAAAATTTTTAAATCCAGAACTGGTCTGAAGGAATTCTCCTTCTTTGGTACAATAAAGAGATTTGAGTAAAACCCCAGCCTCTGTTCCAGAACTGGAACTGGCACAATTACTCCAGCTAACTCTAGATCTGAAACACATTTCAGAAATGCTTGAGCCTTCACTGGACTTACTGGGACACGGGAAAGAAAAAATCTTCTTGCAGGAGGCCTTATCTTGAAGCCTATTCTGTACCCTTGTGAAACAATGTTCTGAATCCAAAGATTGTGAATCGAATTGATCCAAATTTCTTTGAAAAATCGTAATCTGCCCCCTACCAGCTGGGCTGGAATAAGGGCCGCACCTTCATGTTGACTTGGGAGCTGACTTTGGCTTTCTAAAAGGTTTGGATTTATTCCAGACTGGAGATGGTTTCCAAACTGATACCGCTCTTGTAGGGGAAGGATCAGGCTTTTGTTCCTTATTGTGACGAAAGGAACGAAAACGATTAGAAGACCTAAATTTACCTTTAGATTTTTTATCCTGTGGTAAAAATGTTCCTTTCCCCCCAGTAACAGTTGAAATAATGGAATCCAACTGTGAACCAAATAATTTATTACCCTGGAAAGAAAGGGAAAGCAAAGTTGACTTGGAAGACATATCAGCATTCCAAGTTTTAAGCCATAAAGCTCTTCTAGCTAAAATAGCTAGAGACATATACCTGACATCAACCCTAATGATATCAAAGATGGCATCACAAATAAAATTATTAGCATGTTGAAGAAGATTAACAATGCTATGAGAATCATGATCTGTCACTTGCTGCGCTAAAGCTTCCAACCAAAAAGTTGAAGCTGCAGCAACATCCGCTAAAGATATAGCAGGTCTAAGAAGATTACCTGAACATAAGTAAGCTTTTCTTAGAAAGGATTCAATTTTTCTATCTAAAGGATCCTTAAAGGAAGTACTATCTGCCGTAGGAATAGTAGTACGTTTAGCAAGAGTAGAGATAGCCCCATCAACTTTAGGGATTTTGTCCCAAAACTCTAATCTGTCAGATGGCACAGGATATAATTGCTTAAAACGTTTAGAAGGAGTAAATGAATTACCCAAATTATTCCATTCCCTGGAAATTACTTCAGAAATAGCATCAGGGACAGGAAAAACTTCTGGAATAACTACAGGAGATTTAAAAACCTTATTTAAACGTTTAGATTTAGTATCAAGAGGACCAGAATCCTCTATTTCTAATGCAATTAAGACTTCTTTAAGTAAAGAACGAATAAATTCCATTTTGAATAAATATGAAGATTTATCAGCATCAATCTCTGAAACAGAATCCTCTGAACCAGAGGAATCATTATCAGAATCAGAATGATGATGTTCATTTAAAAATTCATCTGAAAAATGAGAAGTTTTAAAAGACCTTTTACGTTTACTAGAAGGAGGAATAACAGACATAGCCTTCTTAATGGATTTAGAAACAAAATCTCTTATGTTAACAGGAACAGGAGTATTAGATGTTGATGGAACAGCAACAGGTAATGTAACATTACTAAAGGAAATATTATCTGCATTAACAAGTTTGTCATGACATTCATTACAAACAACAGCTGGAGGAACAGATATCATAAGTTTACAGCAAATACACTTAGCTTTGGTAGATCCAGCATCAAGCAGCGATTTTCCAGAAGTATCTTCTGATTCAGGCTCAATCTGAGACATCTTGCAATATGTAAAAGAAAAAACAACATATAAAGCAAAATTGATCAAATTCCTTAAATGACAGTTTCAGGAATGGGAAAAAATGCCAGTGAACAAGCTTCTAGCAACCAGAAGCAATAAACAATGAGACTTAAATAATGTGGAGACAATAATGACGCCCATATTTTTTGGCGCCAAAAAAGACGCCCACATTATTTGGCGCCTAAATGCTTTTAGCGCCAAAAATGACGCCACATCCGGTAACGCCAACATTTTTGGCGCAAAAACGTCAAAAATGACGCAACTTCCGGCGACAAGTATGACGCCGGAAATAATAAAGAAAACATTTTTGCGCCAAAAAAGTCAGCGCCAAGAATGACGCAATAAAATGAAGCATTTTCAGCCCCCGCGAGCCTAACAGCCCACAGGGAAAAAAGTCAAATTTTAAGGTAAGAAAAATTGATTATTCAAATGCATTATCCCAAATAATGAAACTGACTGTCTGAAATAAGGAATATTGAACATCCTGAATCAAGGCAAATAAATGTTTAAACACAAATATTTAGAACTTTATATAAAAGTGCCCAACCATAGCTTAGAGTGTCACAAAAATAAGACTTACTTACCCCAGGACACTCATCTACATGTAGTAGAAAGCCAAACCAGTACTGAAACGAGAATCAGTAGAGGTAATGGTATATATAAGAGTATATCGTCGATCTGAAAAGGGAGGTAAGAGATGAATCTCTACGACCGATAACAGAGAACCTATGAAATAGACCCCGTAGAAGGAGATCATTGAATTCAAATAGGCAATACTCTCCTCACATCCCTCTGACATTCACTGCACGCTGAGAGGAAAATCGGGCTCCAACCTGCTGCGGAGCGCATATCAACGTAGAATCTAGCACAAACTTACTTCACCACCTCCACAGGAGGCAAAGTTTGTAAAACTGATTTGTGGGTGTGGTGAGGGGTGTATTTATAGGCATTTTGAGGTTTGGGAAACTTTGCCCCTCCTGGTAGGAATGTATATCCCATACGTCACTAGCTCATGGACTCTTGCCAATTACATGAAAGAAATCAAGCGTTTCAACATGGGGCCATCGTCTAAAGGCAGCAGGCGGGCAACCAGGCTCCTCCAATGCACCGTGGCGAGATTGGTCTCGTCACAGTAATTGTTTATGAATATTATTTTTTTTTTAAAAATATTAGTGAAAAAGTTTGGATTTTAGAATAAGTTTGGATTTTGGAATTCCGGATTTGTACCTGTATAAATATAATACACACAAGTAAATAACAAACCTACCAATGCTTAATATATATAATAGCGCACACCAGCTTATATATTTACTTTTAACCAGTGCAGCAGAGTACAAAGATATGAAATATAAATATAATACACCCAAGTAAATAATGTAAAATACCTACCAATGCTTAATATATATTGCACCAGCTGACAAATTGACTTATCCAGTGCAGCAGAGTACAAAGATATGAAAACATAATTTTTGCTTTCCTGATAAATTAATTGTTCATGGTGATGAGAGTCCACGATCCATTACTCTTGGGAATTACTTTTCTCTACCACTAGGAGGAGGAAAAAAATTCCCAAACCCCCAGAGCCTATAAATACCCTCCCACATACCTCAGTCTAACATATTGCCAAGAAAAGTGAGGTAAGAAAAAAACCCATAAAAAGGAGCAGGGAAAAAAGATGTGCTAACGAAAAAATGAACCGTAAACCCCCCCCCCATAAGGTTGGGGTCTCGTGGACTCTCACCACCATGAAAGAAATATATATATAATAAATTATGTTTTCTTTCATACAGGTGGTGAGAGTCAACGATCCATTACTTCTGGAAACTAATACCCAAGCTATTTTTTACTGAGAAATTAAATCCACAGCCCCAATATTTTTTATTTGAATGGACTTAACCCCTTAACGACACACGTCGTACAGGGTACGTCACACACAAACTGGTCTTTAAAGACCAGTGACATACCCTGTACGACATTAGGGGTTTGAAGCGGTTGGAAGCGATCCGATTGCTTCTAGACGTTTTCAAGGTATTGCCGTGATGCCTTGATATTGAGGCATCACAGCAATACCTTTTTTAGCACACCGATGCAGAGAGACCCCAAAGATCCACAATCCGATAGAACAAATCCTGGTGAAGAGACCACTCTCCTGGATGTATAGATTTGCGACTGAGAAAGTCTGCCTCCCAGTTGTTCACCCCTGGAAAATAAATCGCAGAGACTAGACTGGAATTGGTTTCTGCTCATTAGAGAATTTGAGACACCTCCATCATTTCTAGGGAACTGTCAATTCCCCCTTGATGGTTGACAACCAATAGACACTTGTCCATCAGCAAACAAGCAGCAGAGAGCCAAACCCGTATTGAAACATATCAGTAGAGGTTATGGAATAGGAGTATATTGTAAAGCCATAAAGGGAGGCAAAAGCCAAGTCCTTGTGACCAATTATGGAAGGTATAGGAAAAATTTCTCATAAGGTGAAAAAGGAATCACAAACCATACCCCATATACATCTCTCTGACAAGAACTGTCCTCTGAGGGGAAACCGAGCCTCAATATAGACTAAAAACCCTGTCTTTGAAGAATCAGATGCACATCTTCATTCTTCAACCACCTCCAGCAGAGGCAAAGTAAATACTGAGGTATGTATGAGCGGTTTTATTGGGCTCTTGGGGTGTGGGAATCTTTGCCTCCTCCTAGTGGTAGATTATGTCCCAGGAGTAATGGATTGTGGATCTCACCACCCGTATGAAAGAAATATAATAACACACAAGTAAATAACGTAACATACCTTCCAATGCTTATTATATATAGTAGCTCTCACCAGCTGACATATTGACTTTTAAAAGCCAGTTCAGCAGAGTACAAACATAAAAAATATAAAATAATACACATAAGTACATAATGTAACATTATCTGCTATAGCTTATTATGGGCAAGATTACAAGTGAAGTGGTATTTTGTGCTTCCGCTAGATCGCTAATTGCACTAGAATTAAACTTTTTGAGCTTGTCGGATTGTGCTGGTATTCTAGGTTGAAAGTTAAAAGATGTCGCTCTAACAGCTTACTTCTAGTGCATTTAGACTGTCGTGCAAACAATAATCTATTCCCCTCCTAGAAGTCAATGGAGAAAAAAAAAAAGTGGAAAAAAAACCACCCAACTCGCAAACACGATACCATATTTTTAAATGCGCATACCCGATCGCATATTCTAATATGCGCAAGCTTGATTGCATATTCTAATATGCGCAAGCCCGAATTGCATATTCTAATATATATGTGCAAACCCGACATGAAAATATGAATATTGCATAAATATGCTTTTGCATGTTTTAATCTACCTAACGGCAAAGGGCTCCAATGCACTTATATATACACGTCTATAATATATGTGTACATACAGTTAATAAAAAAAGTCTGCACACCCATGTTAAAATGTCAGGTTTCTGTGATGTAAAAAAATAAGACAAACTTTTCCACTTTTTCCATCTTTAATGTGACCTATAAACGGTACAACTCAATTGAAAAACAAACTGAAATCTTTTAGGTGGAGGGAAGAAAATACAAAATAAAATAATATGGTTGCATATGTGGGGATATAGCAGTGTTCAGAATTAAGCAATCACATTCAAAATCATGTTAAATAGGAGTCAGTACACATCTGCCATCATTTAAAGTGCCTCTGGTTAACCCCAAATAAAGTTCAGCTGTTCTAGTTGGTCTTTCCTGACATTTTTTTAGTCGCATCCTACAGCAAAAGCCATGGTCTGCAGAGAGCTTCCAAAGCATCAGAGGGATCTCATTGTTAAAAGGTATCAGTCAGGAGAAGGGTACAAAATAATTTCCAAGGCATTAGATATACCATGGAACACAGTGAAGACAGTCATCAAGTGGAGAAAATATGGCACAACAGTGACATTACCAAGAACTCGACGTCCCTCCAAAATTGATGAAAAGAAAACTGGTCTGGGAGGCTGCCAAGAGGCCTACAGCAACATTAAAGGAGCTGTAGGAATATCTGGCAAGTATTTGCTGTGTGGTACATGTGACAACAATCTCCTGTATTCTTCATATGTCTGGGCTATGGGGTAGAGTGGCAATATGGAAGCCTTTTCTTACAAAGAAAAACATCCAAGCCCGGCTAATTTTTGCAAAAACACATCTGAAGTCTCCCAAAAGCATGTGGTAAAAGGTCTGATGAAACCAGGGTTGAACTTTTTGGCCATAATTCTAGAAGATATGTTTGGCGCAAAAACAACACTGCACATCACCAAAAGAACACCATACCCACCGTGAAGCATGGTGGTGGGCTGTTTTTCTTCAGCTGGAACTGGGGCCTTAGTCAAGGTAGCGGGAATTATGAACATTTCCAAATAGCAGTCAATATTGAAACAAAACCTTCAGGCTTCTGCTAGAAAGCTGAACATGAAGAGGAACTTCATCTTTCAGCATGACAACGACCCAAAACATACATCCAAATCAACAAAGGAATGGCTTCACCAGAATGTGAAAAAAGAGAAAGAGAACAGCACTCCTGAGATAGAACAAAAGCTAGAATAACTTCCATGCCTGTTCATTTAAATTGCAACTCAGGGTGCACGTTCTTTTTGCACACTATGCCCCTTCACAGAGAAAAAATATCCTGTAGCATATCAGTCTGATCCTGCCCAATGACAGTCCAGCGCCGAAATACCAGGCAATTCTTCTCTGAACAAGGGAAGCAACAACCCCAGACGATCGTTTCGGCCTTCTGTGGGCCTCGACAGTGAGGTGCAGTTGTTTCTCTCTAAGGGCATGTGTGCACGGGCTCCACGTCTGGCTTACCCATTACTCTTCGAGTGACCCAAGAGTAATTTACATAAATGTGAAAAAAGAGAAAGAACGCTGGACTGTCATTGGGCAGGATCAGACTGATATGCTACAGGATATTTTTTCTCTGTGGAAAGGCATCAACGTGTGCTAAAAGAACGCGCACCCTGAGTTGCAATTGAAATGAACAGGCATGGAAGTTTTTGTTCTCTCTCAGGAGTGCTGTTCTCTCTTTTCTGTTATTTATGCAAATTACTCTTAGGTCTCCCTAAGGGTAACGGTGGAAACCAGACGTGGACTCCTTGCACACATGCCCTTAGAGAGATACAAATGCACCTCACAGACGAGGCCCACAGAAGGCCGAAACGATTGTCTGGGGTTGTTGTTTCTCTTGTTCAGAGAGGAATTGCCTGGTATTTCGGCGCTGGATTGTCATTGGGCAGGATCAGACTGATATGCTACAGGATATTTTTTCACTGTGGAAAGGCATCAACGTGTACTAAAAGAACGCGCACCCTGAGTTGCAATTGAAATGAACAGGCATGGAAGTTATTCTAGCTTTTGTTCTATCTCAGGAGTGCTGTTCTCTCTTTTCTGATATATATATATATATATATATATATATGTACACACACACACTATATATATATATATATATATATATATATATATATATATAGTTGTTTGTTCCTGTGAGTGCACTTCTCTCTGTATGTATTTAGTATCCCTATGGGAAAAAGGGGCAACCAGACGTGGACTCCTTGCTCAGTGTGCTTAGAGGAATATAGCTACACCTCACTGACAAGGCCCAATGAAGGACGAAACGATCGTCTGGGGTTGCTGTGTTCCTTGTTCAGAGAGGAATTGCCTGGTATTTCGGCGCTGGACTGACCGTAATAGGTGGGATCAGACTGATATACTACAGGAAAGTTCTACTCTGTGAAAAGCATTACTGGGCTAAAAAGTTGCACCCAGGTGGTAAATCACCGAACAGGCTAACAATGTTATTGAGCCAGTTGTTCGTTCCTGTGAGTGCACTTCTCTCTGTATGTATTTATTCTCCCTATGGGAAAAAGGGGCAACCAGACGTGGACTCCTTGCTCAGTTTGCTTAGAGGAATATAGCTACACCTCACTGACGAGGCCCAATGAAGGCCGAAACGATCGTCTGGGGTTGCTTTGTTCCTTGTTCAGAGAGGAATTGCCTGGTATTTCGGCGCTGGACTGACCGTAATAGGCGGGATCAGACTGATATACTACAGGAAAGTTCTACTCTGTGAAAAGCATTACTGGGCTAAAAAGTTGCAGCCAGGTGGTAAATCATCATATAACAGGCTAACAATGTTATTGAGCCAGTTGTTCGTTCCTGTGAGTGCACTTCTCTCTGTATGTATTTAGTCTCCCTACGGGAAAAACAAAATTTATGCTTACCTGATAAATTTCTTTCTCTTGTGGTGTATCCAGTCCACAGGTTCATCCATTAATTGTGGGATATTCTCCTTCCCAACAGGAAGCTGCAAGAGGACACCCACAGCAGAGCTGTATATATAGCTCCTCCCCTAACTGCCACCCCCAGTCATTCGACCGAAGACAAGCAAGAAAAAGGAGAAACTATAGGGTGCAGTGGTGACTGTAGTTTAAAAATAAAAAAACACCTGCCTTAAAGTGACAGGGTGGGCCGTGGACTGGATACACCACAAGAGAAAGAAATTTATCAGGTAAGCATAAATTTTGTTTTCTCTTGTAAGGTGTATCCAGTCCACGGGTTCATCCATTACTTGTGGGATACCAATACCAAAGCTTTAGGACACGGATGAAGGGAGGGACAAGGCAGGCACTTAAACGGAAGGCACCACTGCCTGCAAGACCTTTCTCCCAAAAATAGCCTCCGAGGAAGCAAAAGTATCAAATTTGTAGAATTTAGAAAAAGTATGAAGCGAAGACCAAGTCGCCGCCTTACAAATCTGTTCAACAGAGGCCTCATGTTTAAAAGCCCATGTGGAAGCTACCGCTCTAGTAGAATGAGCTGTAATTCTTTGAGGAGGCTGCTGGCCAGCAGTCTCATAAGCTAAACGGATTATGCTTCTCAGCCAAAAAGAAAGAGAAGTTGCCGAAGCCTTTTGGCCTCTCCTCTTTCCAGAGTAGACGACAAACAATGCAGATGTTTGACGAAAATCCTTAGTAGCTTGCAAATAAAACTTTAAAGCACGAACCACGTCAAGATTGTGTAACAGACGTTCCTTCTTTGAAGAAGGATTAGGACACAGTGACGGAACAACAATTTCCTGATTGATATTCCTATTAGATACTACCTTAGGAAGAAACCCAGGTTTGGTACGCAAAACTACCTTATCTGCATGGAAGATCAGATAAGGGGAATCACACTGCAAGGCAGATAACTCTGAAACTCTTCGATCCGAAGAGATAGCTACTAAAAACAGAATTTTCCAAGATAAAAGCTTGATATCTATGGAATGCAAGGGTTCAAACGGAACCCCTTGAAGAACTTTAAGAACTAAATTTAAACTCCATGGCGGAGCAACAGGTTTAAACACAGGCCTGATTCTAACCAAAGCCTGACAAAACGCCTGAACGTCTGGAACATCAGCCAGGCGCTTGTGCAAAAGAATAGACAGAGCAGAAATCTGTCCCTTTAAGGAACTAGCCGATAATCCCTTTTCCAATCCTTCTTGGAGAAAAGATAGTATCCTAGGAATCCTGACCTTACTCCACGAGTAACCCTTGGATTCACACCAATGAAGATATTTACACCATATCTTATGATAGATTTTCCTGGTGACAGGCTTTCGAGCCTGAATCAAGGTATCAATGACCGACTCGGAGAAACCACGTTTTGATAAAATCAAGCGTTCAATCTCCAAGCAGTCAGACGCAGAGAAATTAGATTTGGATGTTTGAATGGACCTTGAAGTAGAAGGTCCTGCCTCAGCGGCAGAGTCTATGGTGGAGAGGATGACATGTCCACCAGATCCGCATACCAAGTCCTGCGTGGCCACGCAAGCGCTATCAAAATCACAGAAGCTCTCTCCTGCTTGATCTTGGCAATCAGACGAGGGAGGAGAGGAAATGGTGGAAACACATAAGCCAGGTTGAAGGACCAGGGCACTGCTAGAGCATCTATCAGACGAGGGAGGAGAGGAAACGGTGGAAACACATAAGCCAGGTTGAAGGACCAGGGCACTGCTAGAGCATCTATCAGCGCTGCCTGGGGATCCCTTGACCTGGACCCGTAACAAGGAAGCTTGGCGTTCTGACGAGACGCCATCAGATCCAGTTCTGGTTTGCCCCAAAGTTGAATCAGATAGGCAAATACCTCCAGATGGAGCTCCCACTTCCCCGGATGAAAAGTCTGTCGACTTAGAAAATCCGCCTCCCAGTTCTCTACTCCTGGGATATGGATAGCTGAGAGATGGCAAGAGTGAACCTCTGCCCATAGAATTATCTTGGAAACCTCCATCATTGCCAGGGGACTCCTTGTTCCCCCCTGATGGTTGATATAGGCTACAGTTGTGATATTGTCCGACTGAAATCTGATGAACTTGGCCGCAGCTAGTTGAGGCCAAGCCTGAAGAGCATTGAATATCGCTCTTAGTTCCAGAATGTTTATCGGAAGGAGGGCTTCCTCCTGAGTCCACGAACCCTGAGCCTTCAGGGAGTTCCAGACTGCGCCCCAGCCCAGAAGGCTGGCATCTGTCGTCACTATAGTCCACTCTGGCCTGCGGAAACTCATTCCCCTGGACAGATGGACCCGAGATAACCACCAGAGAAGAGAATCCCTGGTCTCTTGATCCAGATATAACAGAGGAGACAAATCTGTGTAGTCCCCATTCCACTGGTTGAGCATGCAAAGTTGCAGTGGTCTGAGATGTAGGCGGGCAAAACAGAACTATGTCCATTGCCGCTACCATTAGGCCGATCATTTCCATACACTGAGCCACTGACGGCCGAGAAGTGGAATGAAGAGCACGGCAAGAAGTTAGAAGTTTTGATATACTGACTTCTGTCAGAATTTTTTTTATTTCTACTGAATCTATCAGAGTTCCTAGGAAGGAAACTCTTGTGAGAGGAGAGAGAGAACTCTTTTCTATGTTCACTTTCCACCCGTGAGACCTCAGAAAGGCCAGAACAATGTCCGTATGGGACTTGGCGATTTGAAAAGTCGACGCCTGAATCAGAATGTCATCTAGGTAAGGGGCTACCGCTATGCCCCGCGGCCTTAGAGCCGCCAGAAGGGTCCCTAGAACCTTCGTAAAGATTCTTGGTGCCGTGGCTAACCCAAAGGGAAGAGCCACAAACTGGTAATGCCTGTCTAGGAAGGCGAACCTGAGGAACTGATGATGATCTCTGTGAATCGGAATGTGGAGATAAGCATCCTTTAAGTCCACAGTAGTCATATATTGACCCTCCTGGATCATAGGGAGGATGGTTCGGATTGTCTCCATCTTGAAGGATGGGACCCTGAGAAATTTGTTTAGGATCTTGAGATCCAAGATAGGTCTGAAAGTTCCCTCTTTTTTGGGAACTATAAACAGGTTTGAATAAAAACCCAGCCCCTGTTCCTCTCTTGGAACTGGGTGGATCACTCCCTTAACCAGTAGGTCTTGAACGCAACGTAAGAATGCCTCTCTTTTGATCTGGTTTACAGATAGTTGTGAGAGATGAAATCTCCCCTTTGGAGATGAACCTTTGAATTCCAGAAGATATTCCTGGGAAACAATCTCTAGCCCCCAGGGATCCTGGACATCTCTTGCCCAAGTCTGGGCGAAGAGAGAAAGTCTGCCCCCTACTAGATCCGGTCCCGGATCGGGGGCTACTCCTTCATGCTGTCTTAGAGACAGCCGCAGGTTTCTTGGCCTGCTTCCCCATGTTCCAAGCCTGGTTAGGTTTCCAGACTGGTTTGGACTGGGCGAAATTTCTTGTTTTGAATTAGAGGAAACTGAGGCTGTGCCACTCTTGAAGTTTTGAAAGGAACGAAAATTATTCTGTTTGGTCCTCTTATTGGACCTATCCTGAGGAAGGGCGTGACCTTTTCCTCCAGTAATATCAGAAATGATCTCCTTCAGACCAGGCCCGAATAGGGTCTGTCCCTTGAAGGGGATGTTAAGAAGCTTAGACTTTGAAGTAACGTCTGCTGACCAGGACTTAAGCCATAGCGCCCTACGCGCCAAAATGGCAAAACCTGAATTCTTAGCCATTAGTTTGGTTAACTGAAAAACGGCGTCAGAAATAAAGGAATTAGCTAACTTAAGAGCTTTAATCCTGTCTAGAATGTCGTCTAGCGGAGTCTCCACCTGCAGAGCCTCCTCAAGAGACTCGAACCAAAAAGCCGCTGCAGCAGTAACTGGGGCTATGCATGCAAGAGGCTGGAGAATAAAACCTTGATGAATAAAATTTTTCTTAAGGAGACCCTCCAATTTTTTATCCATAGGATCTAGGAAAGCACAACTGTCCTCGACGGGGATAGTTGTACGCTTAGCTAGGGTAGAGACTGCTCCCTCCACCTTAGGGACCGTCTGCCACGAGTCCCGTACGGCGGCATCTATGGGAAACATCTTTTTGAAAGCAGGAGGGGGAGAGAACGGCACACCTGGTCTATCCCATTCCTTAGTAATAATTTCCGAAAACCTCTTAGGGACTGGAAAAACATCAGTTTAAACAGGCACTGCAAAGTATTTGTCCATTTTACACAATTTCTCTGGAACCATAATGGGGTCACAATCATCCAGAGTCGCTAAAACCTCCCTAAGCAATAAGTGGAGGTGTTCAAGCTTAAATTTAAACGCCGTCATTTCATAATCAGACTGAAGCAACGCCTTCCCTGAGTCTGAAATGTCACCCACAGATAGAAGCTCACCTGCCTCGGCTTCTGAGTATTGTGAGGGTATATCGGACACAGGCATTAAAGCGTCAGAAAGCTCTGTATTAGTTCTAGCCCCAGAGCTGTCTCGCTTTCCTTGTAACCCTGGCAGTTTGGAAAATACCTCTGTGAGGGTAGCATTCATAACTGCCGCCATGTCCTGTAAGGTAAAAGAATTAGACGCGCTAGATGTACTTGGCGTCACTTGAGCGGGAGTTATAGGTTCTGGCACATGGGGAGAGCTAGATGGCATAATCTCCCTTTTTTCAGTCAGAGAATCCCCTGGAGATAAATCTTTAAGCGCCATAATATGGTCTTTATAGTTTATAGAAATTTCAGTACATTTGGTACACATTCTAAGACGGGTTCCACCATGGCTTCTAAACATATTGAACAAGGAGTTTCCTCTATGTCAGACATGTTTAACAGACTAGTAATGAGACAAGCAAGCTTGGAAAACACTTTAATAAAGGTGAAACAGCAATTAAACAAAAACGTTACTGTGCCTTTAAGAGAAAAAAACAAACACTTAAACTGCAAAACAGTGTAAAAATATAGTA
>NC_069507.1:265576117-265583617 GCF_027579735.1 Bombina bombina | reverse complement strand
CAACATAGACAAATGACCCCTAACGGGTCAGAAGTAGATTTCCCAAATAGACAATCCCCTCAGGATGTAAATCCAGAGGACAGCTGTAGCGCAGCTGATGCGGGGGAGGGAAACTCTAACAGAGAGTCCCAAAATAAGTCTGATAAAGTCTATGATTCCCATAAAATAATCACCTTCGTACAACGCGCAGTACCTATATTCTCCAATAAGGGAACAACATCTGTAATTGATCATTTACAGGCTTTTGAAAATGCGTTAGCTATAATGAATGTTACAAGTGAAAAATTGAAAATTGAATTTCTGCCTTGGGTATTTGACAGTAAGCACCACAAATTCTTTGTTTCACTAAAGGATATGAATATTCATTCCTGGAATGGGGTAAAACAACAATGCAGAAAAGAATTCGGGCAATATCGCACTAAAACTGCCGCGAAAATAGCGGTATATGGTTTAAAGTGTCGTGCGAATCAGAGTCCAATCGAATTCCTTTCTGTATTGAAAAATGCGTACAGTATGGCTGAAGATAATCCCAGATTTGATGGCTCAGAATTTGTAAATTTATTTTTTGAAGCATTGCCTACACCCATCAAAATCAACTTAGCTAGAGATTTTGATGAGGACTGCTCATTGGAATGGCTGATCAAAGAGAGTACGAAGTTATACTCTATTCAGCAGTCCAGTGAGCAGGGGGTTAAAAAGGAGTCAAAACCCAAAATTGTGGCAGAAACTAGGGTGTCACCTAGCCCCCTCAATTTGGAGTCTAACAAGAGAACTTATGCAGAGGTGGCCAGTCAAAACAGGCCATCTCCACAGAGGTTTAATTCTGCCCCTCCCCCTACACAGGTTGAGGCGCAGGGAGACTATAACCAAAGTGGGGGACATAATCAGGTGAATAATTACTCACAAAGAGAATACTCGCCAAATAATTGGTATCCGCGCAAGGGTAGATACAATAGGCGGCGAAGATATTCTCAGGGTAACCAGACACCCCAGGTATATAATGCTCCCCAAAGTACTAATGCTGAACAAGCTGAACCCCAGGGGCAACCACGCCAGAATAGAAATAACGGCCCTGGTTCTGAGGGAACCCAATGGTCCAGGAATCAGTACAATGGGGCACCAAGAGATAGGCCCAGGGGTAGAGGTAACTTGTACAATCAGGTAGATATGCTGTTTACCCAATTAAATCGGTTGAGCGAACAAATCGCTAATATGAGTCAAAAATCTACGGCTCAGCAACCGAACAATACTTTTTTAGGGGTACAGCCAGTGGTCAGCAGTGGACCACAGGCACAGTCATAAATACTGCAGTATCACCTGAAGGGGAGGGGAGAGATATACAAAATGTAATAATAAATATCAATGATACTAATCATGTTATCTCCCCACAGACCGGAAACGGACGATTTAGCCGTGATGACAAGCAACCTCATCCGGGAAAAGTTAACAAATCTCTTCCCTTGCAGCTCTCTCCTAACCTTATCTCCACAGATGCAGTACAAAAGAATCCAACCGACCCTGTCATAGAGGAAACAGGTAGGTATGAAGGTTCCTCTGCATCGAATGACACGGCGAATTCAGGTAACACGTGGCGAAGCCCACAGATGTACAAGAATGCAAATTTTATGTGTGAAATGATAGAAACTGCAGGAAGATATTATGTACTAGTTGAGCTGCAAGATTCAGTCTCCAACCCTATCAGGGGATTAATTGACACTGGGTCACAGGCAACTATCTTATCCCACAGGTACTACACACAGCTAAATGAGCTAACACCCCACAAACCCAAAATAAGAGAATTTGACGGTTCTCTAATAGGTGTCGGGGGTGACTCCCTAAAAGTCTACGGTACTGCCTGGTTAAAATTTAAATTGGGGAACAGGGTCATAAGACACCCTGTCATTATAGTGGATCTGCCAACTGATCGTTTAATTATTGGTAGTGATCTCCTGAAACGATTAAGCACCATAATTGATTGCATAAATAATGTAATTTGGTCGCAAGTTAAACGGCCTATCAATTATGAAAAATCTGGTATATCTCACGCCCGACATAGCTGTCACGTGGTGGAAGAGAAACCAGATGCTGTGGAGATTCATTTCAGGAATAACTCTGTACCTGAAATCACTATTCTACAAATAGATGATCAGACTCCTTTTAGTGGCTCTGATGGTAATACTTTTAAAATTTCGCCCGGAAAGATAGCGAATATCTCCCTAGATGGCGATGTATTAACCATATCACTCCACAAGGGGGATCATAAAATCCCTAAGGGGGGAGGCCACGCTCAATACCTCACAGGGATTGAGAGAGTTAAAGAGGATCTATTTATCCCTATACAAGTGCATGACCTTGGTAAAACCAAGTATGCTAAAATAAACTTAAAACAGGAAGCTAGCTATATAAGCGAAGGTTTATTAGCGCAAATAGCTGAACCTAAAGTGATTAAATATCTTTCTCCCCAAGACCACTGTGTCAACGGCCTGGATGACAGGTCTGAAAGCTATAACATCACAGCTAAGTGCTTATTATCTATCTCTATTGGTAATAAGTCAGTGAAGCACCTGTTTTTAGTTTTAAATACTCCCCATAATCAGATATACATTGGCAATGATATCTTACATAGATATGCCATACAAATAGATTTGATTAACTCTTGCCTCTGGAGCAGGTTAAAGGGGGACCCTGAAGTATTTCAGGATGAAAATGCAGCCCTGAAATCAAACCAGCAATTGCCATATGCTGTGAATATGCAGGTATCTAGCGATGTTATAATTCCTGCTGGGGCTGATTAATTTCTTTTACCCTTGCAGGTAAAGAGAGGTCAGAAATTAAAAACTTCTGAAACACTGATTTGCCTCTCCCATAGAATACAAAATCTGGGTGTCACAGTAACCTACACTCCTATGGTGAATATTGGAACTGTTCCAATACATATTGTTGTGCATAACATGACCCCACAGGATATAACATTATCCAAGGGAACTACCATAGGATATGCACTGGAATCAAGTTATTACACTTTTGGATTCCAGAATAATGTAATTGGGCTAATACCTGAAGGATACTTAACTGAAGAACAATTAATAGAACAATCCTTTGCATCTATGCCAGAGGGTCTATTTAATATTCAGTCCATTTATCCCTTCAGCTCAGAGGAAGGCATCTGTAAAATTGAAGAAGCCTCTCTAGTGTTTGATCAGCCAATCAAACAGCAAGATTACCCCAATCCCCAGAGTCATGGGAGCAATATAAATTATAATCAAGGGGATCTCACCTCTAGGTTGGAAGAAGCCTATGAAATAGGACAGCCTGAAATCTTTCCAGGATTTCAGCAAATAGTCGAAGAGCAAATATCCTTAGCCAATGGCTGTTCTAGCGATGATGAACGCCAACAGCTGCGAGAACTCCTGATGGAGTACAAGGATATTTTCGCTAAGGATTCTTATGACTGTGGTACCACAGACTTGCACATTGCAAGAATACAAACAGATCCTAATGCGCCACCTGTATTTGTCAAACAATACAGACTTCCCTTAGCCTCATATGATTCTCTTGCAGAGATCATAAGGAATTTGGAAGAAAGAGGTATTATCAGACAGGTGCACAGCTCTTATAATAATCCTATTCTAGGTGTCCTTAAGCCCAATGGACAATGGCGTTTGTGTGCTGACTTAAGACAGCTAAACAAACGAGTATACATGTCTGGCTGGCCTGTACCATACATTGACCAGTGCCTAGCACAAATGCAGGGATCCAAAATATTCACTGCCATTGATTGTGCACAGGGATATTGGACCATAAAGGTACATGAAGAGGACCAATATAAGCTAGCATTCTCCTTCCAAAAGGTTCAGTATGCATTTCAGAGACTTCCATTTGGATACAAAAATTCTGGACATGAATTTGCTGTATTCATGCATAAGGCTATGCCTGACGCACTGGAAAGGGGGACCTTATCTTATGTTGATGATGTTTTAATCAAAAGCACAGACTTTGAAAAACACATCGCAGAGCTTAAACAAGTCCTCAGCCAACTTAAAAGGGCAGGTGTCAAATTATCCCTGCAAAAAGCTCAATGGTGCCGCACTCGTGTAAACTTCTTGGGACATGAAGTTACCTCTGAAGGATTAAATCCCCAGAAGAAAAAGGTTGAAGCTATAGTGAATTCTAAAAACCCAACTAACTTAAAGGAATTGAGATCATTCCTGGGTATGACAAATTATTCTCGCAAATTCATTGATAATTATGCGGAATTAGCTAAACCACTACTACTTCTTCTAAAGAAAGATGTGAAATGGCACTGGAGTGAGTCTCAAGAGACAGCCATCAGAGAGCTGAAGAGAAAACTCACTCAAGCACCTTGTTTAGCGTACCCTGAAGGTGGTAAACCTTTCTTCTTAGAGACAGGTTACACAGATATAAGCATGAGCGCTGTTTTATACCAAAAGCATGATAATTTGAACAAGGCCATTGCTTATGCGAGCAAAAATCTATCCCCAGTAGAAATAAAATTTAGCGATTGCGAAAAAGCCCTCTTATCTACTGTATGGGCTCTACAAAATTTCCGCAGCTATATACAGGGCGAGAAAATTATTGTAGAAACGGCCCACCAGCCTTTGCTATATTTGCAGAGTGAGAGAATAAGAGATGGAAATTTGTCTAATAGCCGCATAACAGCGTGGACTCTTTCCTTACAAGGCTGGCCATTAGAAATTCGCTACAAGCAGAATAAAAAGAATCCAGTCGCACAAGGGCTTGCTGAGCTCCACGACTGTACTGCTAGAGATCCTGGGGAAGAATTATCAGAAGATGATTTTCTGGAGGAACAATTGCTTTCCCCATATAAAATGTACAATGAGGACCATTGTCAAACATTACCTTGGGTATATGTTGATGGTTGTTCTTACCATGCCACTATTGATAATGAGCGCAGATTAGTCGCTGGCATTGGTATAACGGGGGCAAATGGATTCCCAAATATATCTATAGGTTTCAACATTGGACCAAGATCCAGTCAAGTTGCTGAACTAACTGCTGTTTTCAAAACCATTGAAATGGCTATTGAACATGGTATTCATGAATTTGTGATCATAACTGACTCAAATTATGTGCGTGACAGTTTTGTTGAATACCTGCCAACTTGGAAAAGAAATGGCATGCAGAAAAGCAATAACAAACCTGTCAAGCATGGCAAGTTGTTCTGCGAGATTGATAATCTGGTAGTATCCAATGATTTAACCATACACTGGAAAAAGACCAAGGGTCATTCCAGAGTTCTAGGTCCTGATAAGGAAGGCAATGACCTTGCGGATTCATTAGCCAAACAAGGAGCCATAACTGGAGAACTCCTTAATATTGACCACTTAATGGGTGCAATTCAGGTAGAAGCCATTACCAGAAACCAGGCAAAACAACAGAGTGAGCCTAATTTGGTACAATGGAGTCAGGATTCTCCTAGTGAGGACCTGATCACTAGTCAAAAAGAAGACCCCATTGTAGGCATCTTCTATAAACACGTAGAAGATCCTGAAAGCAACCCCATCTCAAAAGATGATTGCATTGGCAAAGAAGATCTTAGAATCTTAATAAAATCTAAATCACAATTCAAGTTACAGGATGGTTTGTTAATTAGAACCTCCAAAACTGGCATCCAGCAGTGGGTAGTACCCACCAAGTTCAGGGGTCTAATGCTTCAACATGCCCATGATGCTCCCACATCTGGTCATCGTGGTGCCAAACTCACGTATGAAATATTGCGTGATTACGCTTTTTGGCCACACATGTTGAAAGATGTTCAAACCTACTGTCAAGGGTGTTTAATCTGCCCACAGTTCCAACCCACTGCACCAACACATAGAGCGCCATTGCAGAAAAGGGGGATGGTAATGCCATGGTCAGATATACAAATTGATTTTATTGGTCCGGTAACAAGGTCATCAAGAGGTAACAAGTACATGTTAACAGTGACATGCCTGTTCACTAAATGGGTAGAGTGCATTAGTGCACCTAACAATAGTGCTGAAACATGTGCAGCATTGCTCATCAACCATATATTTTCCAGATTTGGTCTGCCCCAAAGAATCGAGTCAGATCGGGGGACCCACTTCACTAGCGAAGTGATGACAAAAATGTGGAAAATACTAGGGGTTAAAAGAAAGCTCCATATTGCTTATAGAGCTGCCTCAAGTGGTGGTGTAGAGCGTTACAACCAGTCCATTGTTAAAATCCTCAAAAAGTTTGTGAGTGAAACAGGTAAAGACTGGGATGTAAAACTACCTCTAGTCTTAATGGCATTAAGAGCAACTCCAAGTAGTGCTACCAAAATGTCACCTTTTGAGCTGATGACTGGTAGAAGAATGGTTCTACCTCAGCATCTATTGTACCGTACATCAGACCAAAACTTGATAAACGCTGCCAATACACATCAATATGTGGAAAACCTAAGAAAGCACCTGCAATATGCCTTTGCATTTGCTCAAAGGAATTTAGAAAGAGCCGCAACTGCCACTAAGACCTATTATGATCTCAAAACATCCAAAAAGGAATATGAAATAAATGATAAAGTTTATCTTTATAACTTTGGAAGAGATCAGGTTAGGGAGAAGAAATTTCTTCCCTCATGGAAAGGTCCTTTCGTCATTACTGACAAAATATCTCCAGTGGCCTATAAAATACGGATCCCCAAAAATGAAAGTTTCATAGATAAATGGGTCCATATCAATCAATTGCGAGCGTGTCATCCCAGATCCCAACTACAAGTCATAGAGGGAGAATGAAGTGTCATATCCCCAAATGAACTAAAGACATACTATAGTTTAAAGATGCCTAACTGATAAACATGAAGGTTCAAAATTGACAGACTATCTACATAGAAGACTGTCCATGATGTGTACGGTCAACATCCTCACCAAATACCACTAACTTTGATCCAATTCAAATACATGTGTCCTACATATTTTTGAATTGGAAAGGGGGATTTATGTCAAGGTATTTGAAATATTATTAAATAATATATAGAGGTATATTTGTCTTTATTTGATAGATCTGTGGATGTGAACATGGTCTGTAGGACAAAGGATTGTTTCTAGGAAATCTTCCCCACTCCAATTGCACAGGAGACATTCTTGGCTGAAAGGAGAACAAAGGATTATCTCTGGGAGACCTCACACACTCAATATGTTAAATTATGCAATTGTATAATTTAGCAAGGAACTAAAATATAACACAGTTTCAGGATACAGGCAAATATATGGAGACGAAATGTCTGAATTACCCTTTTGGAACTGATCAAAATCATAGAGAAACAACTTTATGCACATGGGTGTTAATTATCAAATACACATCTGCACTGCTGGCTAAACAGGAAATATGCTGTTTTAAAGACTTTTACAATTCCTCATGGATTGACCCCATGTGGAGCAATAAAGGCCTTGGGAAACACAGACAAATGCTAAGGTGTGACTCTGGAAGTTCACGTAAGCAGACAGCAAATAAACA